>NC_079214.1:36344346-36511323 GCF_029633865.1 Lampris incognitus
GGTGCATTCTGTTTGTGTGTGATGTGCGCATCAAGCAATAACAACTGTTTAACTACGTTATTTAACAACAGTGTGCATTTATGTGGATGAAGTGCAAAGGGTTTGCAATTAAAACTAGTTAGCATGGAGGTTAGAAGTGCAGATCAAAGTGTCGGCGCCAAGGGCAAACACGGAATTAATATTTACTCTACTGTTGCACCCATAGTTAGTTGCTCATACTAAGAGCTCTAGCTTAATGTGTGTATGTTTGCTGCATTGTGTAAAATGTAAATGATGTGTGGAAGCAAGGAAAGAGTGTCAGAGATGCTCAACTGCCGGTACTTCTGAAAATGATAACTATCAAGAAGCTGAATGATAAACCAGCTGATTGACTGCAGAAGGACAGCCAGGAGTTAGTAAGCCAGATCCACAGTCAGGAAGCTGCAGGTTAGTCTTACTGTTGACTCACCGTCACTGTTGAATCATCCAAGAGCAAGGCACAGGACCCCGAAACTGCTCCAGGGGCCCTACAGTGTTGGTGACCCTGCACTTGAGAGGTGCATGGCTTTGTATATGTGTGTGTGTGTGTGTGTGTGTGTGTGTGTGTGTGTGTGTGTGTGTGTGTGTGTGTGTGTGTGTGTGTGACTTCGGAGATAGTAAATTCCAGTCGCTGTATGTAAATTGTGTATCCATGTGTAAATCTTAAAGATGGTAAAAGTTGAATTTTTGCTTCATGTTGTCAACTACAACCTTAAGGTTGTGTGTTTGTTTCCTAATACACAGTGCCCAATGCTGCTAAAGCGCTGCTGAACAGAAGCATCTTACCCAAGATGAATGTGTTCATGCAAGACTGCTACAAAGATGGTTGTTGAAAAAAAAAAAGCTATCATTTGTAAAAACTATGTGACTTTGCTGTCGAGATGCTGTTGTAGTTACACTTGTGAAAGTGTGAGTAAAAGTACTGTGTCAAAAAAAAACCCAAAAAACCCCTGCATGCATTCATGTACAAATCACAAAATATCAATAAGTCTGAACAGCAAAAAATATTATTTAACATCCATCCATCCATCCTTTATCTAAGCCACATACGTTATAAAAAAAAACCTGTGTGTACGCGTATTTTTATATACACATTTATTTTCCTGATCATCTCAGTTTATTTTAGCCAAATCCAAATATTTCATATGTCCAAGTAACTACCATTCTGCAGAGATAGGATTATTGAAGTTTTGCTGTGAAAATAAAGTGCTTGACATGTCTAATGCCCTTGGGACCATATCTTGTGTGTGTGTGTGTGTGTGTGTGTGTGTGTGTGTGTGTGTGTGCACGTGTGCACGCATGCATGTGTGTGTTCATGCTGGGTGCGTTTGTAACCCATGTGTATGCATGCAATCATCTGATATGGGGCTGCCTGGAGACGGTATGTCTTGTCTGCCTATGGCCAGGGTACCCAGGGACATGTGTGTGAGTGTGTCTGAGAGAGAGGGAGAGGGGGTAGAGAGAGTATGTGTTGAAGAGAGAGTGCGTGTTTATCCCCATGTTATCTGTGACAGATAGTTAGGACCAGACAGACTGACGCTTTCCCAAGTGTTAGCCTTGGGGCGGGTTTTGGAGAGACATGAGGGTGTGTGTGTGTGTGTGTGTGTGTGTGTGTGTGTGTGTGTGTGTGTGTGTGTGTGTGTGAGAGAGAGAGAGAGAGAGAGAGAGACAGAGAGAGAGAAAGCAAGAAAGAGAGAGAGACAGAGAGCTTCCATTTAATTTCTCTCCCTCCATAACATCTCTTTTCTTGCTTTTTCCTTTCCTTCATTAGTCTTCCCTCTTATTCTCTCTCTCTCTCTCTCTCTCTCTCTCTCTCTCTCTCTCTCTCTCTCTCTCTCTCTCTCTCTCTCTCTCTCTCTCTCTCTCTCTCTCTCTCTCTCTCTCTCTCACTAACTCTCTTGCATCCCATTTTAAATGCAAAGTTCTCAATCATTCAAGTACTCATGATTAATTAATTTATCCTTACACTTTGGGGGTTGGCAAAGAGAAAAATTTGATTTCAGGGCTCTAAAGTTTAATTTATTTGGTGAATTTTGGAGAGACTTAAAAATGAAAACAGAAAGTCAGAAAAATAACAATTTCAAGCATATTTTGAAATTTGGGCGACAGGCATGGGCGCGAGTCCATGAATACTGGGATGGTATCCAGTGCTTTACCTGTGCCTCCATCCATACGGTTAGTGGTCGTGTCAGGATGTAAAACTTTGCCAAATCAGTATGCGGATTGACAAGACCATGCCGGATCGGCCAAGGCCCGGATTAACAACAGCCACCATCGGTGCTGTGCCCTCACATGGTACCGATGGAAACTATAAAATCCGCTGTGGTAACCCCTGAGAAAAAGGAAACAAGCCAGAAGAAGAAGAAGAAGAAGAAGAAGAAGAAGAAGACGCACATCTTGAAATTGTACAACTCCCCTGTGTTCAGCCACTTATGTAGGATAGTAGTTTTGTCAATAGTTTCACTTTTGTCTCCCTCCCTCACATCAACACCTGACTGAATATAGTTCTTGTAAATACATAAACAGTTTATCACTTTGTTTTCTAATTTATGTTAACATTTAGGCTATTTTATCATTCCCCTTTTCACCCTCTCTGCCACTGTAGCCCTTTCTCTCCTGTGGTGACAGTGGCTCATACGGCGAGCCGACCATCTGGAGGGTTGCAGGTTCGATCCTTAGCTTTTCCTTATAAAAAAAGTCAAGGTGTCCCTGAGCAAGACACCTTACCCCTAACTGCCCCCAATGAGCTGGTTGTTGCTTTTACACTGTTGTCGGTGTATGAGTGTGTGTGTGTGGGTGGGTGAATGTGAGGCATTTATTGATTGTAAAGCACTTTGAGTGGCTGTTGCAGCTAGAAAAGCACTATAGTATGTAGTATATACGTATAGTATATAGTATATATTTAATATATAGTATATCTATCTATCTATCTATCTATCTATCTATCTATCTATCTATCTATCTATCTATCTATCTATCTATTGTATGTAGCTATAGTAGTGCTACTATGTAGTCCGCTCACTATTTATGTCATGTCAGATTAGTACACAAATAAGAATGTTAGATTCATTGACAGAATGAATGATTCTTTATCGTCCTTGAGAAAATTTGTTGCCTCAGCTTGTACATCAAAATACAATTTCACCTCCAAACATTCAAATTCAAGTTCAACACATCAGAGTACACCTTCATACCTAAAGTATTTAGATATTTATATAAACTTAGCACAAAAAGTAAGGAAATTTGTGTTTGGTAGATTATTTCTTTGTTGTAACAGTGCTTCTTGGCAATAAATCTTATATCAGGGACCTGATTGTCAGCACCTGGGGTACCAGAACCTCAAAACAAGAGTCAATAGCAACAGCAAAATAATCTGTTTGGCATTGGCAGAGAAGATTTGGCAAATTTTTCATGGGCGCAACCCACATACTCAGCTCTGCTGCTCATCCCACAAATGCATGTTCCTTACAAATGTGGCCCCATTTAAAAGGGAAATAAACAGGCTTTCCAACAGTATAAGATTTATTGCCAAGAAGCATTGTTACAACAAAGAAATAACCTACCAAACACAAATTTCCTTACTTTTTGTGCTAAGTATATATATATATATATATATATATATATATATATCCATACAGTTAGACATGGATACACAGGTACTACCTAATGTTGCATAAAGACTATGTGCATTACATCTAATGGGACATGGGCACACGGCTATGGACAGGGACTCTCACCAGGGTACTTCATTTACAACTGTTATGGCAAACTTATGTCAATGAAGGCTTTTTTTTCCAGGTACCTTTTATCCTGTACCAGTGACTGGATGGGAGCAGAAGAGTGGGTTGAGGGGATGCCTGGGATCATGTGCTATGACGAGTACTTTGCACGTGATGGCTTTTCTTTGTAGGTCTGAAAGGTTGGAGGTTGAAAGGCCAACAGTTTTGGGGGAGTGTGTGTGACATGGTTGAGTTTGTTCTTGCAGCAGTTGCCATGGTGAAGAAACAGAAGAAACAGATGGAGCAGTAGAGTAGTATGGGCTGGTTTATACTTTTGTAAAGCAGCAACAGAAGGTGGGGAGCAACAGAGAGTGCTTTGACTTTGTGGATGACAGTTTTTGCTGGCAACGGATGAAATTTATGGATGTCAGTAGTGTATTGCTTGAAACTGAGTTTATTGTGTAAGGTGAGCTCAAGATATTTGAAACACTACACAAATCTAAACAGTCTAAACATTGATAGAGGTGGGGTTATGGGTTGGGCAGTGTAAACCAGGTGTGTCAATGAACAGTTATTTCATCTTTGTAACATTTAGCTGCTGGTAGTTGTCTGTGCACCATTATTTGAGGTGGAAAATAGAGTGCTCATAGCCTGTAACAGCATTATTGTAATTAAGGTCTGCAAGTTTGTGCAAGAATTGTTTGAGGTAGGTGAGGAGCTGATGCAGCCATTGGTGTTGTGCAGGGTGTATGGGAAATGGCTCAAGACACAACCTTGTGGGGTTCTGGTGTTGGTGATAATGGTTGGGGATGTTGCCATGCCCACTCTTGCTGTCTGAGGTGTGTTGCTGAAGAAGCTGTGTACCCAGTGGGTGGTCAGTGGGGAGACGTTAAGATGGTGGAGTTTCTTCATTATCTGATGGCACAGGATAGTGTTTAATGCAGGACTGAAGTCAATGAAGAAGACCCTGGCAAGGTTGCCTGATAATAGGTGCTGTAACAGTAAGTAGAGGAAGCACGCAACAGCATCCTCTGTCCCCCATTTGGCCTTACAGGCAAATTGGAGGGGTTCCAGCTCTAGCCCAACAACTAGAAGCATGAAATACAGAACCAGTTTTTCCAGATACTTCATTATTATTGAGGTGAGAGCAGCTGTTTGGTAGTGGTTTAGTTTTGAAGGGTCGGATTTCTTGGGCACCAATATGATCCTGAATGTTTTCCAGAGGGTGGGTTGAGGCATTCCTATAGGATTCACAGGAGATGGAGTGGAGGTCAAGAGAGAGCTCTGTCACACAGTCTTTAAATACCCTCATTTGAATGCCATCTGGCTGTGAGGCCTTGCCTGGTTTGCACCAGCTCAGTTGGCAAGGCATATCTCATAGGTGTAGCAAAGGGGAGGATCCGGTGGGTCTTTCGACCTATCACTAAATCCATCCAGGTAGACATAATCCACTAGATACAACTAAAGAGTTATTCAATGAAACCAGAGAGCAGTTACCTTAAGAACAGAATAAACTCACAGTCACTACCATATCACAGTTTTAAGCCTGAAATGCTCATTATTTAGTGATTATTCCACTAAATTACAAGTTTCAGTGTACTACAAAATTTAGTTTATTCATAACCACAGTAAGCAAAAGACCAACTTGCACAAGGTATCCTGTGATCTGAATAAAAAGGTCCCCCTTTTTGGAAGAAAAAAAAAGACCAATTTTATTAGGTTTACTACACCCCTGCATCTTCCACTGTACAGGGAGTATGATGTACTGGCTCAAGCACAGACAACTCTCTCAGTAGTTCATCACATTCATCTGAACATAGAAGATTTTCAGATCTTCAGGTCTTCAACAAAAGAAGCTTAGTCAGCTGTTTCATCCATCCATCCATCCATTATCCAAACTGCTTATCCTGCTCTCAGGGTTGTGGGGATACTGGAACCTATCCCAGCAGTCATTGGGCGGCAGGCGGGGGGACATCCTGGACAGGCTGCCAGGCCATCACAGGGCTGACACACACACATACAGTCACACCTAGGGACAATTTAGTACAATTTGTTTTGTATTTTTTTAGTACCGTTTTTGTTCCATTGGTAGTCAAATTAGTTGATGGCATCATCTATTGAGCGGTATCAAATTTTAGTTCAAGGCAACTGCTACTTTCTTCAGAAAAGAGTTGGAAACATTGTTTGAAATGATTAAGTGAAATATGCCCCTATAAACCTGTCTGCTGGCCACATGAAATAAGGCTGTTGCACTCATATTGTGCTATGGATTAATAAACTAGTGATCCAATGCTGTGACTCATAGTTCAAATGCCAGTGTTTTCTACGGGTTGGCTGCGCATTGAAGGGAGGACAGTTGGCAGATCCTCTTTGTGGGGGAGCCAGTTGGGATAATGTGTTGCGCCATTGCAACTAATGACTCTTAGGTGGTGATGCTCTTGTACAGCGGCTGGTGGATCAGTGGCAAATGGCATGGGCCTGTGCATGTTTTGCTTTTCCCTGGCAAAACCTACAAATTGCAGGTAAAAAGAAACATTTGGTTAGCTCTGTGTATGATATGTAGGAGTACGGGGAATTGGTAAGACCAAATTGGGATAAGAAAATTAAATGAATAGATTTAAAAAATAAGACTGTGTGCATTCTCTTTCAAATAAACTTCACTAGTGCTAGCACAGGAGGGTAGTGCTCGGTTTGTGCTGATGCAGTTTGTGCTGATGCTGGGAGGAGATGCTCTGTAGTAGAGATAAATTCACTACAAAAGAACTATTCTTCTTGGTCTCCCTTTATTCATATTACAATGAATGCACATAACATATAAAGTGTCAAATGAACAGGAGTTTTCTTTTACCAACATCACTGATTCATTTTTGTCTTTCATTTCTCTTCTCAGTTTTGACAAGGTAGGTGTTGCTTTCGTTTTCTCCCCGGTCCTGCCCTATCTTCATCTTACTGGTTGGTGGAACTAGAAGTGACATTGATAAGCAGCCTAGTTCAGCAAAAGTTGAAATCATTTCATCTTTGAAAAGAGGTCGAGCAGAGAGTCTGTGTTGCTGACTTAATGAAAGGCTTCAATTTACATCAAAACAGATCACAAGAAGTCCATGTAGCATGATTACATGCCCAAGACTATTCCTCTATAGGGCAAAATGATAAGATGAGGTTCGTGTTTGTGCATTTGTGTGTTTGTGTTTGAGAATGTGCATTTGCCATACTTGCTGGGACAAGTGTGTGTTGTTTTGTGTCAGAGTAATAGGATATGAGCCATGGTTATGGACAATGAGATAGTGGCATTACGAGCTTGAGGGGCAGAAAGGAGAAACATAGTACG
This sequence comes from Lampris incognitus, assembly GCF_029633865.1. Lineage (NCBI taxonomy): Eukaryota > Metazoa > Chordata > Actinopteri > Lampriformes > Lampridae > Lampris > Lampris incognitus. The sequence goes on from NC_079214.1 coordinate 36,351,412, forward strand.
GTGTGTACATTTACAACGAGGTGAGGACTCCATGGCAGAGTCATACGATGACCATAAGACACAGGGTTAATTTAGGTTGGAACAGCTCAGCCTCGCCTGCAATCAATTGTACAAAAGCATGTTATCAATCGTTATCACACACACACACACACACACACACACACACACACACACACACACACACACACAAACACACCATATAGTGCCAACAGTAACAGTAGTGGTCGGAGTTTCCGTAAGGAAATTAAATTGGCCAATCGAGAAGTCAGGAGAGTAGGAGTGTTCTTCCTCTGCGCGCTCTCTCTCTCTCTCTCTCTCTCTCTCTCTCTCTCTCTCTCTCTCTCTCTCTCTCTCTCTCTCTCTCTCTCTCTCTCTCTCTCTCTCTCTCTCTCTCTCTGATGCCATTTGTTCAGTGATGAATTTTAGTGACTTTTTCAGATAGTATTATTTCTGTCTTTGTTTCAAAGCTGCTGTAAATGTGTGACTGTAGAGCCGAAGGAACGGAGAAGACCGTAGGTTCACACTTTAGCCGTGTAGGCAACTTTCTTTAATCCACGGTAAATCAGCGAGACAAACAAAACCCACAGCTCGGCTGAGCGGAGGTTGCAAGAATCCCCAGAAAACTGGCTGGACAACCATAACTTAACCCTGCGTTAACCTGCCAGGGCAACCATGACTTAACCCTTAGTTCCTGGGTTGAATTCTGTCCCCAATACGTGTCCACCACATGACAATGTATTAAAGTTGTATTTTTTAGTCAAAAAAACCCTCTTTCTCTCTCTAATTCCTTTTCTCTGTCTCCTTCATTCTCAATCTCTTTTTTTCATCCCTTTTGTAATGCATTCCACTGTAACACGTTTTTATTCAAGTAGAAGTAAATGTTGATTGCACATTATAGTGGCTATAGAATAATGACACCATCGTCATTTAGATTGGTTAGGGTTAGGGTCAGGCAGGAGAACCAAATTCCAATGCCAAATGCCAAATGCCGCCGGATACGATCTCGCAGGAAAACGAAGACTTGATTTACGGCACAAAGGAGCGCATCAACTATTGCGCAACCTAATAGGAAGGGGATAGCGCTTTTGTTTTCCGCGGTAGCTATCTGCAGTAGCGGAAATGGCGGATGGTGGAACAACCAAAGTGACAGTGGAAACTCTACCCGGCAAGCGATTAAGAACCCCGTTAGCGGAGGAGGCGAAGAGGGAGAGTGATTGTAGCATGGTGTAAGATATCGCGAGAACAGAGAGACCGGAAATGCGGGGAACGATAATGTCTTGGAGCGAGAGGTTGGACAGTAAAGAGAGTTAAATTAGTATGGCTTCTTTACTGGACATTGGCGACGAGGATAAAAGGAGAGAATTGCAACGACCTCAAAGCAAGACGTATGAAACGAATTTGAATAGGAGACCACGACTCGTTGGCATCGAGAATCGGGGCCATGTTAGCCTCTGGTGTTCGGCTATCTCCGCCTCCCCCGTTGAACCTTGAACCATTGGATCTGTACACGGAATATAAAATGTGGAAAGAATCGTACACAATTTTTGAAATAGCCAGCGGATCTGTGGAGGCAGAGGATGCAGTACGGAGAGCTACACTATTGCAATGTATCGTGCACCCACTCAGAGGATCTTTGCTAATCTTCCGGGAGTAAAAGGTACGTTTGCTCAGACAGCAGCTGCCCTTGACACATACAGGTGCGTCTCAAAAAATTCGAATATTGTGGAAAAGTTCATTATTTTCCATAATTTAATTCAAAAAGTGAAACTTTCATATATCCGAGATTCATTACACATAAAGTGAAATATGTCAAGCCTTCTTTGTTTTAATCTTGACGATTACGGCTTACAGCTCATGAAAATCAAAAATCCAGTATCTCAAAATATTAGAATATTACATAAGACCAATAAAAAAGTGTTTGTAATACAGAAATGTCGACCTTCTGAAAAGTATGTTCATTTATGCACTCAATACTTGGCCGGGGCTCCTTTTGCACGAATTACTGCATCAATGCGGTGTGGCATGGAGGCAATCAGCCTGTGGCACTGCTGAGGTGTTATGGAAGCCCAGGTTGCTTTGATAGCGGCCTTCAGCTCGTCTGCATTGTTGGGTCTGGTGTCTCTCATCTTCCTCTTGACAGTACCTATGGGGTTCAGGTCAGGTGAATTGACTGGCCAATGAAGCACAGTAATACCATGGTAGTTTTGGCACTGTGGGCAGGTGCCAAATCCTGTTGGAAAATGAAATCAGTATCTTCATAAAGCTTGTCAGCAGACAGAAGCATGAAGTGCTCTAAAATCTCCTGGTAGACGGCTGCGTTGACTCTGGGCTTGATGAAACACAGTGGACCAACACCAGCAGATGACATGGCACCCCAAATCATCACTGATTGTGGAAACGTCACACTGGACTTCGAGCAACTTGGATTCTGTGCCTCTCCACTCTTCCTCCAGACTCTGGGACCTTGATTTCCAAATGAACTGCAACATTTACTTTCATCTGAAAAGAGGACTTTGGACCACTGACCAACGGTCCGGTTCTTTTTGTCCTTAGCCGAGGTAAGATGCTTCTGATGTTGCCTCTGGTTCAGGAGTGGCTTGACACCAGGAATGTGACGCTTGTAGCCCAGTTCCTGGGCACGTCTGTGCGTGGTGGCTCTTGATGCACTGACTCCAGCCTCAGTCCACTCCTTGTGAAGCCCCCCCAAGTTCTTGAATCGGCCTTGCTTGACAATCCTCTCAAAGCGGCGGTCATCCCTGTTGCTTGTGCACCTTTTCCTACCACACTTTTCCTTTCCAGTCAACTTTCCATGGATATGCTTTGATACAGCACTCTGCGAACAGCCAGCCCTTTCAGAAATGACCTTCTGTGGCTTATGGGGTATTGTCAAGAGGAAGATGAGAGACACCAGACCCAACAATGCAGACGAGCTGAAGGCCGCTATCAAAGCAACCTGGGCTTCCATAACACCTCAGCAGTGCCAAAGGCTGACTGCCTCTATGCCACGCCGCATTGATGCAGTAATTTGTGCAAAAGGAGCCCCAACCAAGTATTGAGAACATAAATTAACATACTTTTCAGAAGGTCGACATTTCTGTATTGTAAATCCTTTTTTTGATTGGTCTTATGTAATATTCTAATATTTTGAGATACTGGATTTTTGATTTTCATGAGCTGTAAACCGTAATCATCAAGATTAAAACAAAAAAGGCTTGACATATTTCACTTTATGTGTAATGAATCTAGAATATATGAAAGTTTCAATTTTTGAAAATAGTGAACTTTTCCACAATATTCTCATTTTTTGAGATGCACCAGTATTTCACGACATGGAGAAATGTGGTTTTGAAAAGACACAAGTTTAGACAGAGAGCTCAGCGCCCTGAGGAATCTATTGATGCCTTTGTTAATGCTTTGAGAGAACTAGCGAAATCATGTGAATTTGGCACACTAGAAGACGACATGTTGAGGGATCAAACAGTGGAAAAGAGTGCAATGAAAAGACTGCGGGGCAAATTATTGCAGGAGGAAGGACTAACTTTAGAAAGAAATCTCAAAGTCGCTAGACTTTTTGAAGCAGCACACGCCGAGTCTAAAGTGTTTTCAGAAAACAGTGGTAGCAGCAAGACTAGAGACAGTCATGTTAACTTCACTAGAAATGCAAGGGCTGCTCATGCAGACAGAACTGGAAGTAAAAGCACAGATGAAGAACAATGCAACAGCAACACCGTATGTTTCAGGTGTGGACTAGCAACTCATGAAACAGATGAATGTGGAGCCAAAACAGCGAAATGCCTGTATTGCACGAAAACTGGACATCAGGGTCCGAAATTAACTTTTTGGCTTACCGGCCAAGGGGACTGGTAGATGAAAAAATCTACCGGCCAAAATAATTAGTAGCTTTTTTTTGTGCCATACATATGTTTTCAGTACATATATCAATGAGAGAATAAGGTATTGTGTTGAATAAAAGCTTTTGAAAATGTGACAAGAGCAGATCTGAAGCAAAAATATTTTTATGTAAAATTAGTCAATGGTTAAACGATAAAAAGTTACAAGTATGATTTCATGTTTTATTTGCAGTATTATTATAACTACTCGAGTGCTCCACATGCCCATCCCTAGTCCCAGACTACTTCTCACTGTACAGCAGCCCCTCTCTTTGCACCGTTCATGAAGGCTGGCCTCCTGCTCCTGACAGTGTCTTGGTGCCACCGATCAACAGCACTGGTTGGGTGACTTGGGTCATACTCCCTGATCTTGGGAGACGACAGCTGCACCATCAGTAGTTCCGAGAGTGTGTCTGAGTTGAGGTTGGACCGCCAATCAGTTTTAACCTGTTTCATGGTGTTGAAGCTAGGACACAGCAAGACGTTAGTGCAAACTAGGTGTCACATACTAGTGCTAGCTGGCTAACGTTAGCTACAGCCAGCACTTTGTTTATGCTGTATAAGGATATTTTGAGATGACAACTAAATTCACTTACTCGCGCATCCATTCGAAGTCGGGGAGTGGTCTCGCTTTCTTGCCAATGGCATGCACAGTCCTAAACATGTTCTGCATTTTCATGCTGGTCTGCTCGGACATGGCTATTAGCGCCTTTACGGAGGATGTTGCGAGGAGAGGCTCCGATTGAGCCCGAGAGGCATTCGATGACAAATGAAGTGCTACGGTTTTTGGCATACTGGCGACAGACGGACCAACTTCTTATCACAGTCTGTGCATTATACTCCAGCCAGCCTCTCGCAGCTCCTTTATCGTCATACCTCCACTTTTCACTAAACTTTATTTTTTTTCGGTTTGGTGGTGATGGTGGCTTCTTCCTCCTTTTCGGGGCATGGTTGTCTTTTTGATGGTGGTTTTGCGCCTTCTAAATATCGTCACATAACTGGTGTTGCTTGCTAACATTAGTTAAAAGAATAGAGTAGGCTAGTACCGAGTTTCACGGGTGCTGCTGTCATTGTTCCTCTCAAGTGTGTGCATAATGTTACCTGCCAGTAGCGTCTAGCAACATTCTAATGCACTTTGATTGGTTAGTTTCTGTTATTGTTGTTGCTATATTATTGTTCTAATGCACTTTGGTTGGTTAATTTCTGTTATTGTTGTTGCTATGTTATTGCTATTGCTAATGAGTGAGAGAGGGAGAGGGAGAGAGCAAGAGAGATGGGGGGGATTAAGTGGTTGGATTTCACTTTTTTTGTTACTCGCCACGTGGCGGATAGGCTTTTAAGATTTACTCGCCAATCAGAAAATCTACTCGCGGGTGACGAGTGTTAATTTCGGACCCTGCTGGACATTATGCACGATTATGCGGAAAGAAAAATAGCTTGCAAAAAGAAAAGAAACTTGACAGAAAGTACAAACCAGTAAGAACAGTGGAGGACCCCTCAGACTCTGATGAGTTTATACGTGCAATAGATCCACAAGGTCAAGAAACAATAAATGACAAAAAAATTAAGACGGTAATAGACACAGGAAGTGTAAGAAACCTCATAGAAGAACATCTGTATAAGAAAGTGTTTTCACACAAAACTGAACTGAAACCGACTAAGAGATTCTAACCTTATGGCCAGAAGACTCCACTAAAGTGTCTAGCTTACTTTAAAAGCTCAACTGGCATGGCAAGACAATGTCATAACAGAAAAGGTTTATGTTATTAAAGGAAACATGGAAACACTGATGGGCAGAAAATCATGCTTTGCATTAAAGATGTTGACTCCTGGAGGAAATGTAAATATAAATGCATTGGACCAGACAGATAGATTCAGTCAATTAGCACAAGAATATGATTCAGTCTTTAAAGGACTAGGACAGATTACTGGTTACAGTCACAGAGTAACAGTCGATGAGAAAGTCTCACCTGTAGCTCAGGGTTTGAGGAGCATATCATCGAAGAGGTGAATGAAGGCTCTGAGTGGATTACTAATATTCTACTTACACCAAAGAAAGACACAAGAGAAGTGAGACTATGTGTAGATCTCCGGGAAGTAAATAAAGATGTAATCCAAGAGAGACATCCATTACCAACTGTGGACAGTATACTGCAAGCCGTGCAAGGAGCAAAAATATTTGCTAAACTGGATGCAAGAAAAGGATTCTGGCAAGTAGAGTTAGCCCCAGAGTCAAGATACCTGACTACTTTCATCACACACAGAGGGTGCTACTGTTTCAGGAAAGTTCCCTTTGGACCGTCAAGTACACCTGAGGCCTATCAGACGGCTATCGACTCAATGCTAACAGGGATGCCAGGTGTCATTTGCTACATGGGTGATATGATAGTACAGGCTGAAAATGAGAATGAACTGGAAAAGAGACTGTGACAAGTATTGCAGAAATGCAAAGACAGAGGTCTAACCTTGAATAGAGACAAATGTGTTTTAGACCCCCCCCCAAAAAAAACAGAGGTTGTTTGTAATGCCCCGAGACCTGATAATATGCAGCAACTGCACTCCTTCTTAGGCACATATGGATTTGTGATGAAATTCATACCCGACTATGCAAACATATCAGAATCACTCAGGAGACTAACACGGAAAGGACAAGAGTGGAAGTGGCAGTCAAAGACAGAAAAGTCATTCAATAATATGAAAAGAGCGCTAGTAAGTGAACCATGCCTAATGTACTACAAGATCAGTGCACCAACTGTAGTCATAAGTGACACAAGCCCAGTAGGACTTGGAGCAGTCTTGCTACAGGAACAAACAGATGGACAGAATAAGCCAATCGCTTATGCAAGCCGTTCACTGACTCCTACCGAAAGATGCTATTCCCAGATAGAGCGAGAAGCTCTTGGATGTGTATGGGCAGTGAACACTTAAGAACATATTTATGGGGAGGCAAGTTCACACTCCAAACGGATCACAAACCTCTCATATACATGTTCAACCCTGAGAAGGCAACACTCTTACCACCCAGAAGTCAAAGACTGGAATTAAGATTACAACCACATGATTACAAAATATAACACATTGTGGGAAAGTCTAATGTAGCAGAAACACTGTCAAGACTACCCTTACCAGAAACAGAAGAAAATGGGTATGTTGAACCATATGTGGACAAAGTGCTTCCCATAACGATGCATGATTTGCAAGCTATGACACTTGAGGACATGAAACACACAATGACAGAGGATCAAACACTTAAACAGCTGACAACAATAGTGGAAAAAAGAAAATGGCCGAACCCAATTCCAGAAGAACTACAGCCATACGATAGATGCTCAGGTGAATTGTCGACATATGATGGACTGATACTAAGAGGACACAGGATTGTGTTACTGAAACAGAAAGTGAAACAAGCACTGAAAATTGCACACGAGACCCACCAGGGAGTGGTCCACACAAAACCGAATCTTAGGAGCAAATTCTGTTGGCCCAATATGGACTTAGATGTTGAAAGACTGATCAGAAACTTCTCCGCTTGTGTGCTCTACCAGCCACTGCATGATGATCAACCTCTTCAACCACTTGAACTGCTGCCCAGACCCTGGACTAAGTTAGGCGTTGACCTAGTAGGTCGTATAGAGAACAACTACATATTGACTCTAACTGACTATTATACTTCATACCCAGAGGCAGTTGTCATAAATGACATATCTTCAGCCACAGCCATTAAGGAGTTGATGAAAATATTTGTTCTGTTTGGATATCCTCTAGAGGTTATCCAAAGGAGTTGAATCAAGTGGATAACCATGACCTGGATGAATGAGAACATTCACAGACCTCTAGAGGTTGTCACAGACAATGGCAAGCAGTTTGTTGGACAGCTATTCGAATCTTTCCTAACAGCGTGTCGAATCAAGCACATACATGCATCACCGTACTATCCAAAATCAAATGGTAAAATAGAACGGTTTCACATATACCCGAAGAAGGCCTTCAGAGCAGCTGACAGTGAAGGAAAGAAATGGAGAGAGGAACTCCCAAAGATTCTCCTAGCATATCGCTCAACACCACACACAGCATCAGGAGAAACACCAGCCAAGCTCATGTTTGGACGAGACATTCGTACCAAATTACCAAACCTGGTGGAAGAAGAGGAAAAGACAAAGGACATTCAAAAACACCACCAATAATACACAGACAAAATGAAAGACTATGCTGACAAGTCATCCAAAGGTGTTGAATCAAGTGCAACTGGACTGGGTATATATCCGTGAAGATGTTTCGCCTCTCATCCAAGAGGCTTCCTCAGTTCGTGCCTTTCTGACTAGACGAAGATAGTCTGACTGGCTGGTGATGAGACTCAGAATTTATCCTCTTGGAGTCGTTGTCAAAGCTATAGATGTCCATGGCTCTTTGTGTCCCGATGTTTACCAACACCCGTCGCTAACAGAGCCATAGATACGAGTGGCTCTTTTGTGTACCGATGCTTGGCCACGCCCGTCGTTATCGGAGCTATTGATATGCGTGGCTGTCCTGTGCTCCGATGTCCAGCCGCGCTCGGAGCTATTGATTTGCATTTGTTTAGCAGCGACGGTCGTTGGGGGTGTTAGTTTCGACTTCATTATTTAGTGGTCATGAGAGTCGTTGGAGCCGTTAGCGACCGACTGTTGTTCTTGGAGGCTAGGCTTCTTGAGTTTCCTGGGTAGAGATGAAAGGACGGCATTATAAGTGGGAGATAGGTGGTGTCGTAGACCTCCTTCTCTGTTGAGGGATGGTTTTTCCAGTTTCGCATAGATGGCTTCCTTCACCCCTCTTTCAAACCATCTATCTTCTCTGTCCAAAATGTGTACGTTGCTGTCCTCGAAGGAGTGTGTCGTCTCCTTTAGGTGTAGATAGACTGCTGAGTCTTGTCCTGAGGAGTTTGGCCTTCTGTGTTGGGCCATCCGTTTGTGTAGTGGTTGTTTGGTTTCTCCTATGTATAGGTCAGTGCAATCCTCATTGCATTGTACAGCGTACACCAGATTGCTTTTTTGGGTGTGTGGCACACGGTCTTTGGGATGAACCAGTCTTTGTCGGAGTGTGTTGCTGGGTTTGACGTATACCGGGATGCGGTGTTTGGTGAAAATTCTCCTGAGTTTCTCGGAGACCCCAGAAACATACGAGATGACTGTGCTATTCCTTCTGTTCCCTTTCTCCTCATCGCTCACCTGGTTGGTCTTTTTGGAACGTGTTGCAGTTTTCACAAAGGTCCAACCGGGGTAGCCGCAGGTTTTTAAAGCTCCCCTCGGGTGTTTGTGTTCTTCTCATTGGGCCTGAGTGCTGCTTGGCACATTGTCAGCTCTGCGTTGCAGAGTTCTGATGACACTCAGTGTTCCAGAGGATGATGTGAGTCGAAAAGTAGATATTGGTCTGTGTGTGTAGGTTTCCTGTAAACCCCAATGTGGAGGCTCCTGTCTTCCCCAATTTGGACGTCGCAGTCCAAGAAGGGCAAACTGTTGGGCAAACTGACTCAAGAAGCCTAGCCTCCAACAACAGTCGGTCACTAACGGCTCCAACGACCACTGAATAATGAAGTCGAAACTAACACCCCCAACGACCGTCGCTGCTAAACAAATGCAAATCAATAGCTCCGAGCGCGGCTGGACATCGGAGCACAGGACAGCCACGCATATCAATAGCTCCGATAACGACGGGCGTGGCCAAGCATCGGTACACAAAAGAGCCACTCGTATCTATGGCTCTGTTAGCGACGGGTGTTGGTAAACATCGGGACACAAAGAGCCATGGACATCTATAGCTTTGACAACGACTCCAAGAGGATAAATTCTGAGTCTCATCACCAGCCAGTCAGACTAGCTTCGTCTCGTCAGAAAGGCACGAACTGAGGAAGCCTCTTGGATGAGAGGCGAAACGTCTTCACGGATATATACCCAGTCCAGTTGCACTTGATTCAACTCCTTTGGATAACCATGACCTGGATGAATGAGAACATTCACAGACATATGCTGACAAGACAAACAGAGCAAAGGAACACAACTTCAAAGTTGGCGACTTGGTGTGCATTGCCAGTGCAGATAATGGTAAACTGGATTCTAAATTCAGAGACATTCGTTATGTACTCCTGAGAAACACCTCAGACAATTCCTTTGAACTCATTAACACCGAAGATGGATCCAGGATCACAAAGAATGTTAACCATCTTCACCACACTCCTGTGGTAATGGACCTTGATGCTGCTGTGCCAGCAGAAGCACATGAGGACATTGGAGTTCCAGCAGATCTACTGCAAAAAACATGAGCTTAAATACAAGAAATAAACACTGAATTTGAGGGGAAAAGTACTAAATACTAGTGAAATTATCTGTCCATGCAGCAAGATAATTTTACTTGACAAGAAATCTTAAAATAAGTTGGTTCCAGTCTAGAAATAAGTAGGCTCAGATGAGTGTTCAAAGGCTTGAAATAAGAAGAAAATGCTGGTTTTTAGATCAAATTACTTAAGCTCAGACTTGCTATAGCACAGTAATAAGAGGAATACACTGAATATTAGCAAATAATTCATTTTTTAATTTATTTCTGATTTTTACCTTTTTCTCCCAATTTAGTGGCCAATCGCTCCCTATTCTAGTTGAAACACCCAGCCTCGTACTGTATGCATTCGCCAGCTGCCAATTATTGCCGCTTCATTGAATCCAGCCATAGTCGGATCTGACGAGACTGAGGCGCGAATCTCCGTCCCCGGTGGGCAATTGAATCGACACAAAGCCGACACTTAGACCGCTACACCACCGCGTCAGGGGAGGGTGCCCCAGACACAGCCAACGCTAAACCATACATGTCAGAGCAGCTGGATGCTGTTAAAAAAATAAAATAATCAAGAGCTGTAAAGATTACTACCAAATTCTTGGAGTGGAAAAAGATGCAAATGAAGCAAATAATTCTTAACTCAATTTTTTGCATTCTTAATTTTAGCACACTAAAAAGGAACAAGAAATCAAATCACTGATTTAAGTAGAAACTGCTTAATACTAGTGGAGTATGATTATTCCGTTACTTGAAACAAGTTGCCTCATCTTGAAATATGTAGGCCCAAATTTAAAACTAGTCCTTATTCCCAGAGGATACATCTTAAAACAGGAACCTTGATTTTACTGAAATCACAACCAGGACAAGTGAAATTTCTGTCAACATTTATTGACAACTCTTTCCAAGTTTGAGCAGTGAAAATCAAAGTGTACTTTCATTTTGTGATAGGTGAAGCATGTTGGGTCATTGAATAAAAATGTATTTATTATATGTATATTTATATATAAAGCCTTGTGTCATTCTTAAATCAAACAATTGAACTTCAGTTTGTGTAACTGAATCTTGAAACAAGTTATTTTTTGTGTGAAAGAGAATGGTACAAATTGCTACTCTAGCTAATGTAGCTTGTTTTAACAATAAATTGCTCAATTGTAAGATTTTCTGACTAACTGAGTCATAAAAGACATATTCATGATCAATTTAAGAATATACCATGAATTCAAAGATAGAAACTAGTAAATAATTTTTAAAACAAGATAATTAATTTCTTATTTCCTGATCTAAGATTTTAAATCTTGGCAAGCACAGAAGAATTTGCAGTATGCTGGGGTTTTGGACATGCAGGATGTTTTGAGTGCTCCAACAGAGTGCCCACAGGAAGCTGTATCAGTGCCAGATAATCAGTGTTACCAGAAGTGGCAGAATTATCAAGAAGCCGGCCCGATACAGAGACACTTCATTAAGATAGGTAGGAGAAAGAAACCGAATCTGTTTAAGTTGGCTTTAAAAAAAAGTGATTTATTGAATATTGAGATTTTACATTGATTTGGAACATGTTTGAAATATGTTGGTTTAAGAATATAGAAATTAGTTTAACAGAATGTTCAAATATGTCTATGTTTATGTTTGAGAATGGAAATAAAAACAAACCAAGACATTTCATTTGTCATTTGTCATTAGGTTTATTATGTTGAAGTTAAAGTAAGGACAACTGTAACCCTAACGAAGGGAAAAATGTAGTATAGTGGAAGATATTGTGAGAACAGAGAGACGGGAAGTGAGGGGGACCAGAATGTATTGGAGTGAGAGGATGGACAATAAAGAGAGTTAAGGATAAGTGTTGGTTCTTTATTGGATGACACAACAGTGATAGAAACAGAGATAAAACAAGAGTGAACCTCAGACGGGCATTCACTTAATGGAGCGAGCTCCACTGTTGCATCAAGCTCCGTTTCCCCATCAGTCAATCAATCAACCAATCAAGTTGCATTTTATATTGCAATTTTCTACCATGAAAACATGTTTCCCCCTAGCCAGATGAAAGCATTTGCATGGAAACAGGTTAGCTATCGGTTTCGATTAGGTTAAGGTAAGCATTACGCTAAGCTTATGTTTAGGTTGAAGTTAGGTTGAAGTTACGGTTAGGTCAGGGTTTGGTTAAGGTTAATCAATTATTCCTGTGTTGTATTGCACTCTGGCTAGCGGGGTAACAGATTTCTTGGTGTTCAGGCGAAAATGCAGAAAATGCAGGTGAACTGACAGAATATGAAGGGATTACTATTGTGTTGCAAGTGACCCAGCCACTGAGGATGCACAAGCATTTCTTTTTTTTTACACAAATTATGGTCTGTAATGTGAGGCTAAAGTCAAGTAAGATGAGTTGCATAATAATGACGAATTCAGGTTCCATACTCCATTTTAGTTGTAGCATAGGGATGATACCTCTCCCAGTCAAGTCAATGACCGGTTTTCGCAGGACCTGTCATGATAGTTCATTTACCCCTGCATCTTAAGTATTCTTAATAAAACAAGCCCTTTGAACTTGCCAATAAAATTGTGGATGTTATATAATTTAAAAAAAAGTATACAAAAAAAACTGTTGAGCGAAGTAGGAAATGCATAGACGATAGTGGACCCAATATGCCAATGGTTGGCTAGCTAACATAATTAGTTGCTAGTTAGCATGCCAAGCAATATTAGAAATGGTTTATAACCATTAAAAGTTGAAAACAATCTCATGAAGGGAACAGCGATTTATACAAGTTAACTTCGGGAACCCAATTAAATCATTTTTAGCCAATTTTTCAATTTATTTTAGATGAAAATTAGGTTTGTAGAACACTGGCACTAACGATTTTCATTGTCAACGTTGTATTTTTCACTTAAAATCATTTGTATTGTCTATAAAAAACATACCATCATTCTGTGATTTACATTGATGTATTTGATACACAGGTACTTTATAGCTCTTATCTTGTGATATTTTCGTCCTGTCATTTTCTCCAATCCCTGCGCACAAACCTCATTCACCACATCCATGTACTTAATGCACATCACAGTGGCTAGGTTTAATATTTTTCAATACAGAAGACTGCTTTGTCCTTGTTGATTCCTTTCATTAAATGAAAGGAATTGACAATTCCTTTCTTTTGATTGGCTCTTTTAGTCCCCAAAGAGGGCTGCATCAAGAGGCAGTATATTATCCAGTCATCTTATATTGACACTTCCTTATTCACGTGTGCTAAATTAAGGCCACAATCCATTCTGAACAGTGGTCCGACCTTGATTGACTGCCAGATAAATTGTGTGTATTTGTGCATATGTGTGCGCGTATGTGATTCTACACAAAAGTCGAAACATTCAGTATGTTTAATCCATATGTATGTGTGTTAATGAATGAGAAGCATCGATGGAGGTAGAGATATGTGATTGATTTAATTGGTAGAAGTCTGTAGTTTCATCTGGTCAATTGGTGTGTCTGTATGTGTGTGTGCGTGCGCGCACAGGCAGGTCGAGATAAAGTGATTATCAAATCAATCCATTTATAATTTTAGCTTGGTATTTTAGCTGGACCAGCTGGTGGGCCAGGCCTGCAGATGCGAATGTCTTTGACTGATTGACCGACTGAGTGATAATTAGGGGTATTGCGATATACCAGTATTGACGATAACTCTGATATTTAAAAAAAAATATTGATATCTTAATAATACACAAATATCATGTAAATAATCCAGTGCCTTTTAAATCAATTCTGTTTCTTTCTGTTCTCACTTTGTCTCCCACCCTTGTGATGGCGTGGTGCAGTAACTAGGTAGTGTGGCGATTGCCCAATTTATGTTACAACTAATAAGAAATCTGTTTTCAGCCATCAGTCTGTTTTCACTCACCTAAACTCACCTACCAGTCCTGCCAACCTGTGACATTGCTCTGATTTACCTGCTTTCAGAAAGACTGGCCCCTTATGACCCCTTATGAGGATTATTATCCATGCTGGGTCATTTGACTTTCTGCGAAGGAAAACTGGCTCTGAGATCCTGAAAAAAGACCTTTCCCTGCTACTGGAGAAATTGAGCGACTGTCAGTCGCAATATGTATTCATCTCAGGCCCCATTCCAACTTTGGCGAAAAGAATAAAATCCTTTAGCAGACACTTGGCCTGAATACATGGCTGACATCGGCGTGCCTTACCCGTGGGATAAAGTTTATTTAAAATTTCCATATGTTTTGGAACTGTAAAGACCACCTTAAACCTGATGGGGTTCATCCAAATATCATTAGATCCAGACTGCTTGGTGCCAACCTACGTCATGCTCTTGGGATGCCATACCCAAATAAGAATGTATGGATAAGCGCAAAGGACAGCGCACACAGGCGGACAGCCTGTATCTTTCTCCGCTCACTTGACCCCCGGCTTCACATCACCCAAGGCACTCAGAGGATGTCTCTGTCCCAATCAGAGATCAAACAGCCCCCTCACACACACACACACACACACACTCACCAATCAAGGAGTTAGTTAAAGCTGCCCCGCTGAAGCTCAGTCAAATTGATGGAACTATTAAACAGCAATAACAGACATCATCACTCAGGTGTCTACCTACCAGAGATGAAACAGACCCCATGCTGCCTCCTTGAATATACCAGTGATCTTAAACAGCCGATGGCATGGTTCAACACATCATAGCAATCACAGACCATCTGGTACCTGTCTCAGTAATCTTAAATTTGTCATTGTTCAGCCACAACCAGGCTCCTTTCCTGTCACAGAATTCTTACAGCTGAATTTAGCTCTTTTTTTAATATCAGGTCACTGGATAACAAATCCTTTTTGGCTAATTAATAATTGAAAAGAATTTGTATTGTATATTTTGAGTTGAGACCTGGCTAAAAAGCACTACTGGTGTAACGACACTGATAGAGGCTTGACCTCCAAACTATAATTTTTATCAGTCAGTCAGACAAAACAGGAAAGGAGGGATTACAGCCATTTTCTCTACAATTTGTGATGACATTGACCTGGGTGAATTTACATCATTTGAATATCTTACTCTTGAGCTCAAAGCAGAATTATCAGTGCTAATCATGACATATCAGCCACCAAGATATTCATCATCACTACAGAAATTCTCAGAGCTGATCTCACTCACTTTATTATCACTAGATGTGATAGATTAATCCTGAATGGAGACCTGAATATTCATATTAACAAAAATAATGACTCCAAAACCATGGAGCTTGTGAATTTACTGGACAGTGTTGAACTTACTGAGCATGTAAATGAAGCCACTTGTCAGCATGGCAACATTCTGGACTTGGTAATAACAGGGTTAAACATAATGTTTGTACCTATTTCTGACCAGTGTGTTTTTGATGCCAATCTACTCTTAAGACTGAAAGGGAATCTTTGGTTCAAAAGAGTCCTAGATGGCAAGGCTGAAGCAAAGTTCTCTAATATGTCATTTGAGGTATACAGTTATGACTGGTCTTTAAATGACATGGTTGAAAATTTCAACAAAAGTTTGACTCAAAGAATCTCCCTATAGTTAAACAATAACAGTGTTGAAATTAAGATAGTCTGTCAGCTGAAAGAAAATGGAATAAAAGTAGACTCACGGTAATATATACAAAGAGGCTCTACAAAGAGGCTATGACTGCCTAAAACAAAACAATATGCCTGGCAAGAAAGGATTACTTTTCCAAGATTACAGAGAATGCTGTAAATTACTCTACCATTGACCTGCTACTCACTATCCCCACCCCTACGCACTTCTCTGCATAAAATTGGAAGAACTTGCCTTGTTCTTAACAAAATAACATCAGTTAGAGCAAGTATTACTGCTGATGTAAACACAGATGACCTCAGCAAACCCTGCAAAAAAGATGCAACCATGGGAAAATTCACCTGTATTAACTTAACCGAGCCTTGCAAGATTGCCACCAACTCCTCCATCTCATGCAATGACCCTGTATCTACAGCATTTTTAAGCGGGCGTTCAACAGTGTGTCATGTCCTTAAGATTATAAATACATCTCTTCAAACAGACATCTTCCCAGATGCCTTCAAAACAGCTGCTGTAAAACCCTTACTGCTAACTGGGGCTGCAAGGCTGAAACCAGTGTGGTGACATGGACAGACACAAGGCAATGGTTTCAGTGAAGTCTTTTAATGTCAGGCAAGACAAGGAGCCAGTAGAGCGAGAGCAGGCAGGGAACACTGGATCCAGGGCAAGCGTGCACAGGGGAGGAGGTCCTTGATCCAACCAGGTAGCAGGAAGACAAGTGGGCTTCCATGGAGACAGACCGGAGGCAGAGGTTGGGCAGAGTAAAGTCAAAGTATCTTCATTGTCCCTTACAGGGAAATTAGTTTGCAGCCAGTATATATATATATATATAAAACTCTCACATAAAACAAGACATACAAACACCAAGGCAGAATCGACACATCACTGATGGACCAAAAAAAAAAAAAAGGACATAGCAGGCAAGGAGAACCAAAGAAGTTCAAATATACAGACCATGGAAACAAGCACTCTGCAGACAACAGATGAATACTATCTAACAATTGAATGGCAGTGGGAATAAAGGGAGCCTTGCGTCTCTTAGTCCTAATACAGGGCATCCTCAACCAACGACCTGAAGGTAAGAATGCAAACTCTGGCGGAAGGGAGTGACCTTGGCACTCCAGAAGGGAGCAGGCAGGACTGTAGGAAACAGAGTAAGGTTTAGACGAGGTAATAGGCACTGTCTCAACATAAAGGCTGGGTGCGTAGACTGAACTGAGCAGGCAGTACAATCTGGCAAGGTGGATGTGGCAAGGCTGGGTATATAAGGAGTGTGGTTGATTGCAGTAGATGAGATGCAGGTGGTGGACCTCTGCTCTGCCTGCCGCACACCTGCCTCCAATCCTGAAACACACATACACACACAAACAGGAGAGAAAAACTAGGGCAGGGGGAGTGGCCAAGATAAGGGAGACAATTAGGGAGACTGGTACAGGAGGGTGAGTTCTGGGAGGGCGCGGGGGCAACTGTGACACTTACTTAAGAAACCCAACCTAGATGGTAATGTACTGACCAGTTATAGGCTGATAGCCACCCTTCCATTCATTAGTAATATACTTGAAAAGATATTTTCAGTGCAAGTAAACTCCTTTCTTAAAGAAAACAATATCCTGGAGGAATTTCAATCAGGCTTTAGAACAGGGGTTTTCAGAGTGTGAGGCGCGCCTCCCCTGGGGGGCGCCAGAGAGCTTCATGGGAGGCGCAGCATGAGAAAAAAAAACGTGAAGAAAAAGTAACCGTAAACATCTAGCTAAATTTAGTTAACTTCAGCAATGCTTGGAGCAAAATGGATCGATTTTTAGTAACATTACCTACAGTGAGAAAGGAGACAGCATCTGGGGCAAGCAGAAAACGGAGGAAGTATGACCATGATTATTTAAAGTTTGGATTTTCATGGATTGGTCCTGATGACAGGAGTTTTTTGATAGGAAGCTAAAGGAATTGCAGTCACAGAAGAAAGTCATTGACACATTTAGCACTGTAAATACCAAGGCAACTGAAGCATCATACCGAGTGGCGTTGCGCTTAGCTAAGGCAGGTAAACCCCACAACATTGGTGAAACGTTACTCCTCCCTGCTGCTAAAGATATGTGTTCGGTAATGATGGGAGAAGCTGCTGCTGCCAAGCTCAATGTGATCCCAATGTCTGACAATACCATCCAGTGCCGCATCTCAGACATGGCATCTGATGTGAAGGAACAGGTGCTGGACGGTATTCGTGAGAGCCCTTTTTTCTCCATTCAGCTGGACGAGTCTACCGATGTCGCTCACTGTGCTCAGCTAATGGTGTATGCGCGCTATATTAAAGAACTCAGTGTCCAGGAGGAGTTTTTGTTTTGTCACTCTCTGCCAGCTCACACTACAGCAGAAGAGATCTTCAAGGCTTTGAATGGTTTCATTCAGCAGAATCCTATTGACTGGGGCCACTGTTGTGGAATATGTACTGATGGCGCAAGATCAATGACAGGTCGCCACAGCAGTCTGGTGAAACTGGTACAAGCGGTTGCCCCCGCCGCTGTCTGGAAGCACTGTATCATCCATCGCCAGGCCTTGGCAACCAAGAAGATGCCCAAAGAGCTGTGTGTGGTCCTGGATGAGGCAGTAAAAATTGTTAACCTAATTAAATCACGCGCCATGAATGCACGTCTCTTCTCCATTCTTTGCAATGAAATGGGCGCTCACTTCCACCAGCTGCTGCTGCACTCCGAGGTCTGGTGGCTGTCCCGGGGCAAAGTCCTCACCTGCTTGTGTGATTTGCGCGAGGAAGTCCTCCTCTTCCTCACCGAAATCAACTCCCCACTGGTCAAGCACATGGAGGACATGAACTGGGTTGCAATGTTGGCCTATCTTTCTGATATCTTTGACCGGATAAACGCACTGAACACCTCTCTGCAGGGCAAAGAGTGCCATGTCTTTTTGGCACACGATCAGCTCTCTGGATTCAGGAAAAAGTTGGACCTGTGGTGTGCTCGTGTTGAACGGGGCTCGGTGGAAATGTTCCCAACTTTGGAAGATGTTGTGGGGAGGGCAGGACTGCAACTGGACTCCATACAACAGGTGGTCATTGCAAATTTGAAGGGGTTGCGTGAGCAGTTTGGAGAGTATTTTGGAGAGGAGACCTTGGCAAATCAGTGGGTGAGAAATCCATTCTCTTTCCCAGTGACACCCCGTGATCGACTGACCATGCAAGAGGAAGAGGCCGTACTAGAGCTGAACTCTAATATGGACTTGAAACAAAGGATGAGTAAAGTGTCACTTGCACACTTTTGGCCGTCTGTGGAGACCGAGTTCCCCCACCTCTCCAAAAAGGCTGTAAAAGTGCTAATCCCCTTCACCTCCACCTACCTGTGTGAGTGTGGGTTTTCCACACTGACTATGATTAAAAGCAAGTACCGGTCAAGGCTGCAGGTAGAGGATGATCTGCGTTTATTCCTTTCTACAGCGGAACCCCGCATTATGCGCCTGTGCGCATCAAAGACGCAGACTCATTGTTCCACTAAAGTAGGGGTGAGTAAGGAGGCAAAGTTGACATTCAGTATGCCGCCGAGAACATATATGGAAAGGATTTATCCACGATGTTGAGACAGTGATATGAAGAGCAGCGCTGTGCATGGTGCGCATTGATGATTTCATTTGGTGATAAAAGTCTCCGACAGACTGACTTTGATAGGCCTATGATCAGAAATTATTTGACTTAAAATTGCACCAATAGGCCTTACAGTGTATGATTTTGTTGAATTGAGGTTATTTTAGTAGGGCTAATGTTGAATCTGTTTTCAATGTAGTTATTGGACTGTGAAGGATTAAAAGTATTCAACAATTAACTAAGAGTAGTCCACAATTTAAGCGTGTGTGGTGAAAGCAGTTTTTTAATCAACATTTAAAAGTCCTTCAGAGTGGAATTGTGTTAAAAAATATATTTAAAATGTTTAAAAAGATGTTTAAAACGTTTAAAATATTTAAAAAGATGTTTAAAATGTTTAAAAAGATGTTTAAAACGTTTAAATTTTGTTAAAAATATGTTTAAAATGTTTAAAAAGATGTTTAAAACGTTTAAAAATGTTTAAAAGATGTTTAAAACGTTTAAAAATGTTTAAAAAGATGTTTAAAATGTTTGAAAAGATGTTTAAAATGTTTGAAAAGATGTTTAAAACATAAAGATGAAGATGTTTAAAAAAATAAAAGATAATCTTCAAAGATATATCATTTATTGTTGAAACCCGTTTTTATAGCTGAGTGGAACATACGTTATAGCAACAACAATAATAGCAATAATAATTGGGAGGGGGGGGGCGCAGCTGTTTTTATGTTCTCTGAGGGGAGGCTCACCTTCCTACACTTTGAAAAGCCCTGCTTTAGAACATACAGCAGCACTGAAACTGCTCTTAAAATAATCAGCAACCTCTGAGTTTAGTCAATTCTTGTCATCTTAGACCTAAGCACAGCATGTGATATGATAGACCATGATTTCCTAATCAATTGTCTTGGAAAGTTGGTTAGTTTTGACTGTGTGATAAACTAGTTCAAAACATACATCTAAAGGGAGAAAGTTTTTTGTCGGTCTTGGAGAGTGTGTGTCTGAGAAACATGACATCTGTTTTGGGGTTGCACAAGGGAGCTGCCTTGGTCCATTATTATTCTCACTATACATGCTGCCACTTGGTGACATCATTAGAGAGCACAGTGTATATTTCCATAGTTATGCAGATGACACGCAACTGTACATCTCTGATGAACCAAATGATGCTGCAGCTATAAACTCCATTACGACCTGTCTTTTGGCAATAAATAAATTGATGAGCTAAAGTTAAATGAGGACAAAACAAATCCAGCTAGTCGACCCTAAAACAAAATGAGAAATCTGTTTAATAATCTGGGGAAATTAACTCCCTGGCTCAAATCTGAGGTTAGAGGTCTTGGTGTTATTTTAGATTCCGATCTAAGCTTCTTCAAGTCCCACATTAACAAAGTGATGAAAACATATTTTTTTCCACCTTAGAAACATAGCTAAAGTTCAAACATAAATCAGATCCAGAAAACGGATTAATGTCTTTATTTCAAGCTGACTCGGTTACTGTAACACACTTTTTTACTGGCTTCCCGGGAAAAAAACAAAAACACTGAGAGACTTCAGCTCACTCAAAACTCTACAGCTCAGCTATTAGGAACAACCAAGAGGACTGAGCACATTAATTCAGTTTTAGCTGCTCAGATCCTTACGTTTGTCCATATTTCCTGCTTCCAACACATCAACTTCAAGAACTGACTATACACTTGCTGCCTACTATATCCCACCCCTTGACAGGTGCAGTTGTAGCAAGATAATCCATGGTATTCACTTACCTGTCAGTGGTTTTGGCTGATCAGTGTATAAGACAGGTTTATGTAGAAGTGATGCTAACGGATAAGAACCAAGTTAAAAGAGACTGTACTTTTCTTGAATCATTCATTCATCTTCAGCTGCTTCTGTGGGGTCAGGTCGCGGTGGCTTGAATCCTTTTAGTTATTTGAATAGTAGTTGAAACAGCCCACATTTTGGTGAACTAACTAGCTAATGTCCCCAACAGATTTAAAAACAAATATGTTCAGATGTTCAATGTTTGTCTGGTCTTTCACCAACTAATGTCATACTATTCCCCGAGTATTAACCAACTGTCCTGTAGCAATGGGATGGTTAAGACGAAAATTAGTTGGACAAAAATAACTTGCATTGGTAGAAAGGTATGAACTCCAGCCTCTAAACAAGGTAACACAAGTGAATGTAGGTCTTGAGTGCTATGAAAACATCTATCCACCAACTTTACCTTGACGGAGATGCTACAGAAATACAAAACAGGTGGGGAAGGGTGTGAATAGTTGGATAAACATCGCCTCTTAGAAACAAAGTAAGTAGGTTGCTCAGTTTTCAGTGTCACACATTGCTGTTTGTGTTTCGCCTAAGAAATATGAATTGAGGTCGCTGATCTCAAAGACAAGTAAGCACAGAAGAAAAAAAACTTGAATGGAGTGCTATTCCCATTCGACATGCAGTTTTGTGTATATTGCCAGTTTGAGGCCTCAAATTGGTAGTCATAATAATATCTTGTCATCTGAATAACCTGCTGTCTGCTGAATGGGATCAGTCTGTTACACATTGAAGGCACAAAGAATTATGAGACCATTCATTTTACAGAAAAAGAGAGAGAGCGAGAGAGAGAGACAGACAGAGAGACACAGAGAGAGACAGAGACAGAGCGATTGATAGAGGGATTATGAAGATGCTAGAGGAAGAGATAGGTGAAACAGGGATGGAGGGAGCGAGGAGAGCGGTCTGTTTCACTCTTCCCTACTTCACGATTACCTTTCTCTAGTCTTTTACCTTTTTCTTGTGATTCTAAATGTTCCCCAGTGATGATGAAGTGAAATGAATGAAAAGATAGAGACATGGAGGACAGAAGTCGGTTGCTAAAGTCAGGTCGATCTTATGACTCACTCCTCTGCAGGCGAGCGGGAAGGACAGGTGGCTGTGTTATGTTTTTGTGTGTGTATTTCTCAGAGTGTAGTGTGCGTGGCAATAATCTTATTTGAGGTGTGTGTGTGTGTGTGTGTGTGTGTGTGTGTGTGTGTGTGTGTTAGCGTAGGATGATATCGATGGGATGTGATCTTTGATGTTCAAAAGTGTCAACCTTACTCATTCTTGTGTGTAAATTCTCAAAAAAGGATAAAGGTCAGATCTATCTATCTGTCTATTCGTCTGTCTGCCTTTCTGTCTGTTTGTCTGTGGCAAACCTCAGCGAGCAGTGCAGCAATATTATATACTGTCTGTGACTGTATCTGTGTATATATGCATGTATGTTAATATCTGTTAGTGTAATTGTTTGTGTTATGTGTTGTGTTTGTTTGTGTATGCACGTGTTAGACTGAGTGTGATGTGTGTGGGTGTTTGACTGTGCATGTGTTCTATCTGTCGGGGAATTGGCAGCTGTGCGACGCAGTTGGATGTTCAAAGGCTTGTAAACAGTCTGGTTGTATATATCCACCTGGAGGGAAAAGCGGAGCCGGTCTCCACACACACACACACACACACACACACACACACACACACACACACACACACACACACACACACAGAGCTAGCTCCCACAATGAGAAAAGATTATCAATGGAAAAGCAAATTCTTCACAGAGAAATGTCTATATCTGCAGATGTGTGCATGTGTATGTGTGTATTTGTGTTTGAGAGGCAGAAAGGATTGAGAGAGTGTGTGTGTGTGCATGGGCATGTGCGTGTGTGTGTTTGTTGTAATAAATGAATTTTATGGGACTGTAATTTTTTTGATAAAAGCTCTAAATAGATTATATCTTCTTGCTACTGGCTGCTTGGACCAGTAACGTCATTCCCTAAAAGGAGGTATGTTTATGTGAAAAAAACGAGTTTGCAGCCTAGATCTAGAAGAGCTATTTTGATTTTCTCAACAATATTTTTTCCCCGACTTTTTCTTTTCTGTTACACAGCAGTGTTATTTTTTAAGTGTTAGCAGCAGCAAGGATTACTCCTATCAAAAGCACCTAGTAAATACTTGTACATCAACAAAAGATTATTTTGTTTTCTTGACTAAGAAGGACCTTTCTGCTCTGAGCATGCATCAATACTCCCTTCTTAAAGTCAATAAATGTTCAGAGGTTAAAACCTTTGTTAATCTACAACTCTCACTGAAATAGCCTTGGAAAAAGAGCAATCATGATACAGTCCCATTCACCGTATCGACTTACAGGGCCATGAATATAAGCACACTTACTCCCTATGTAATTAACATTTCAACCTTTATTAACAAAAAAGACCTGCAAAAACAATCCCCAAAAGTACTGAGGTAAAATGACAAAGTGCTCAATTACAGTAGAGAGGCTGGGGCTGATCGGTAGTTCATGCCCTCTTGGTCCAACCTTCATGTTTCATTCCAGCGGAAGTATGAATGCATCACTATTTTGTTTTATGCTTACAAAGGGAGTCACAGAGGAAGAAGTGCTATGTGCAGCAGTGTTGGTTGGTGAGATTCCCGGCGATAGCTGATAGCTGGGATGAGGGGTTTGTGAGCTGAGCTGAAAGGGCTGCTCTTGCTGCTGTAAGTGACAGCTTGTCTGGGAAGAGTCTGGGAAACACTCGGTATTGATTCACTGGTCCCTCTCTTTCTTTCACACACACACACACACACACACACACACACACACACACACACACACACACACACAATCACATGTGCATGCACACACATATGTGTAGATGGTGGACTCAATGAGGATGCATCAGAGGATCAATGCCATGCCCGCACCCTTTGTTATTATTTCACATCTGGTTTGAAAAGCTGTCTTGCTTTCTCTCTCTCTACCTTTGCCTTTCCCTCTTCCTCTTCCTCTCTCTCTCTCCCTCTCTCTCTCTCTCTCTCTCTCTCTCTCTCTCTCTCTCCCTTGCTCTCTCGCTCTCTGTCAATTCAATTCAGTTAAATTCAAAATGGCTTTATTGGCATAATATAACACTGTACATATTGCCAAAACATGGGTTTAAACATTGAAAAAGCTAAACATTAATTGGAAAACATCTTAATTGATTGGTTTGAAAAGCTGTCTTGCTTTTTATCTCTCTACCTTTGTCTTTCCTGCTCCCTCTCTCTCTCTCTCTCTCTCTCTCTCTCTCTCTCTCTCTCTCTCTCTCTCTCTCTCTCTCTCTCTCTCTCTCTCTCTCTCTTCCTCCTTTCTCCCAATTGCTTCTGTCTCTCTACCTTTGTCTTTCCCTCTTCCTGTCCCCCCCTCTCTCTCACACTTTCCGTCTGTCTGTTTCTCTCTCTCTTTCAGTCCTCTGAGCTACATCTTGCAATAGAGAGGAGAAGAACAATGAGAAGTTGAGGAGAGGAGACAAAGAGAATAGGGAGGAAAGAGGAAGGGAGAAAATGTGAGAGGTACAGTGACGTAGATGAGAGGACCATCTGACGAGACGGGGTACGGAGTGTGTAAAATTTGATGGTTCTTGGGAAGCTGCAGAGGTTTTTGCTTATCCATGCACAATACTTATGACTCTCTTTAGGTCACTGCTGTCCTCATTGGATTCATCTCACTGGACTTAATAGGATGTCATCAAACCCAAGTTATGATAGCAAAATCAGTGTTGTGTTAAGTTTTATTCAGTATATCCAGCCAGGTATCATGATAATTTGTTAACGAAAAAAATGAATGAATAAAATAGGTAAAATTGATGTCTGTAACCAAAATGTAACTGAATGGAGCTTCTTCCCAGGGACATCCTGTTTCTCAACAAAAATATGCCAAGTGAGAAGCGTCTTTCTGACAACTGAACGAAACGGCGTGGTTGAATTTTTAAATGCATATGTGAACACAGTACCAGTGTCATCATTCTGGCATTAGGGTGGTGATGGATAACGCTCTCACTGGAATGGTGG
Source organism: Lampris incognitus (assembly GCF_029633865.1). Lineage (NCBI taxonomy): Eukaryota > Metazoa > Chordata > Actinopteri > Lampriformes > Lampridae > Lampris > Lampris incognitus. The sequence goes on from NC_079214.1 coordinate 36,376,593, forward strand.
CAATCGAGTATAATGCCTCTATAAACATATGGTTGTATGCGTCTGTGTGTCTGTATATTTTAGTAATTGAAATCCATGCATGTATTTGTATGGTTGTGTCCATATCCATTTGGTGTGTGATTCTCTCTTGTTTGTTTAATAGTCTTTTGTGCCTAAGCCACTTAGCTAAACCAACACTGCCATAATGATAAGCCTCACTCTGTCACTACCTCTTTTTCCCCCCCTCACTCTCTTTGTGTGCGTGCCTGTGTGTGTGTGTATGTGTGTATTAATGAGCCCCTTGTTAAAGTTTAATGTCTCTTTTCCACTGTCGTCAGGGAGATTTACCGCTGAGCCCTCTGGGAAATGTCTGCCCAACTGCACCCAGGATTATGACTAAACACACACACACACACACACACAGACGCGCACACGCGAGCGTACGTTACGCACATATATTATCATAGACAATGTGCTTAAATGGTCATATAAACCTGGTCACTGGTTTTATATCACTTTCATTACTGCGAGTGAATGAAGATTGCAGATGTCCTCTGCAATCTTCGTGTGTGTGTGTGTGTGTGTGTGTGTGTGTGTGTGTGTGTCTGTGCGTGTGTGTGTGTGTGTGTGTGTGTGTGTGTGTGTGTGTGTTTTCTTGCTTGACTTTGTATGCCTGCATTTTTCAGCTGTGCTTCACACAAGGCTAACTCCAGTACTATGTCAAGCACATCTTTCTTTTTACATCCCAATGTCTCCTCATCCCTAGACACTTCTTGAATGGGCTTTACATAAGCACTGAATTTTTCTCTCAACTTAGAGATAGGGGATGTGCTGATACACACATTGCTTTTAGATTTGGAAGAAAAATGCCTATTTGTGTCTGAAAATTGAATGCAGTAGCACATTTTGATAGAATTGCATCCAAATTAAACACATTTTGCAGTGGGGCCCCAACACCTGCATGTGTATGCATGTTATGTCTGCAGAATGTCTTCTCAAAGAAATGGCGTCGCACACATCACAGACAAAAGTTACATTATTTGCTGGGCCAAAAGTGGAGAAAAAAGTGTTATCAAAAGATTTTTTTTTCTCAGTTGTATAAAACTGATAGTCTAAGTCTATACTAGCCAGTAAAGGTAATGGATGAGATTGTGTCTTGTTATCTCCTAATCGTTATCTGCCGTGGCATCCCTGCATGAGGAATATAATCAAAAGGAAAAAAAAAATACAGTTGCATTTTTGAAATGGTAATTTGACTTCAATGGGGGCACAGAAAACAAATTGCTGTGGAAAAAAGGGGACTACATGGGTTGATTATGAAATGGTGTGTGTTTGTTATTCAGCAATGTCCTCATTTAATTCTACCACAGAGCAAGGTGTAAACGTGACGTCCTCTTGGGCTTTTGTGTACGATGTGGTTCGATTATGGTCCGACGACGTGTTATTACACATGCACTTGGAGACAGCCACATAAATGCATACACAGACACAGCCATTTATGCACATCCACATGTGAATGCATTTTCCCGACGCTCCCCAGTCCCCATACACACACAGATAAACACACAAACATGCCACATACGCAAAGACTGTATATTATACATTAATGACATGTCAAAGGCAGCCATCCTGTTCAGTTGACCTCAATAACAGTGTCTGCCACTGGTATGAATAATGGAGGATAATGTTGTGTTCAGCCACTGCCTCACCCTATTCACACTCCAATAAATTGTGTGTGTGCGCATATATATATATATATATATATATATTCCATCTATTTACCTCTTTATCTTGGTCTCTCTGTTTCTCGTAGGTATGACAAAGATGGAAAGAGGAAGAGACCATTCAGATGAAGAAAAGAGGTGAATGAAATAGAGGCACAGTATAAAGCTGCTACCTGAGGGGAAAAAAGAGCCAACAACCTCCATCCCCTTCCCCATACATCCGTCCCAGACAGAGAGAGGGACAAGGTGAAACGGAGAGCGGAAACTGAACTCAAAGACCACAGAGAGGAGGATATCCACAAATAACACAAAAAGGGAGGACTAACGGGAGGAAGAGGATAGGGAGAGGAGGAGGAAGTAGGTGGGGCATTAAAGGCAGCGTGGTGTGGTGGAGCGGGGCAGGTTCCCTCTGAAGGGAGACAAGTCGGGGAAGACGGGAGGGGAGGGGTGAGAGGAAAAGCAGAGGGGGGTAAAGAAGGTAACCCCCGAAAAGAGGAGAGAAAGGAGAGGGGGAGGGAGAGTTGGGGGGATATATAGACAGGAAGAGAGCTCTCAGGAGAGTTGGGGGCTTATTTAAATACAGATTCCCCTGAGAGAGAGAGAGAGAGAATGCTGTTCTATGTTTCCGCCAGTTCTATCTATTCCTTTTCCTTTTTTTTTGTACTCTGTTAACCTGTTTTGTTGTCACCTGCTTTGGCAACATCGTAATCAATGCAGTCATGCCAACAAAGCGTCACTGAATTGAATTGAATTGAGAGAGAGCGCGAGAGAGAGAGAGAGAGAGAGTGCAAGAGCGAGCTGCAAATCGCTCTAGAAAAGGTTGTGGAAGGGAAAGAGGGATTGAGGGAGGGAAGCAGGGTCTGGATGGTCTCCACGGCGACAGCCAGTAGGTCCCGCCCCTTTGAGAGATGGCCTCCAACTTTAATGACATCGTCAAGCAAGGCTACGTACGCATGCGCAGCCGCAAGCTGGGGGTGAGTGTCCATCAGTCAAGTACATTTATTCTGTGTGTGAGTGTGTGTGTGTGTGTGTGTGTGTAATGTCCTCTTTCTCAGTCTACTTGGTCATCATTGAGGGAGAAGTGTCTTGTATTGGCTTTGAACTGGTTCATAGAAAAGCAACAACAGGTACCAACACACACTGGATCTTTTTGTCTCTGTCTCTGACTGGCTTAATTACAGCTAGTGTGAGTCAGATTCTAAACGATGCAGGCAGCTGAATCCAGCTTTTTGTATGACTCATACATTTAAACGAATACAAATCAAATCAGGTTCTGCTTGCCAGCTCTCTCAAATAACTGTCTCCTCTGCTATCACTGTTGCCAGCGTGGAATGAACGTCAGAATTTGGCTCTCTAAGTGGACTGATAAAGCTCTAATTTCATTAGTAGCAAAAAAAGTTTTCTTGCTCAGGTTTCAAGCTGAATACAGAAAACAATGGGATGATGTGGACTGAATGATTTTCACGGTTTCATTCATCTTTCAATGACTATTCCTACATGCACTTTGTACGTGTGTGTGTGTGTGTGTGTGCGCAACCACTGACTGCAGCATGTCCTTACTGTGAGATCAAATCCTTACCACTGAGACAGATAATAACACTGGCAGTTGGACTATGTGGCAGACACACTGTCTTTGTGTGTCGATTTGCACTTGTTGGTGAGCATATACATGTATTTTGCAAAATACGTGTATTTTGTAGGAGTGAGGACATTTTTGCAAAGTGAGGACATTTTGGCCGGTCCTCACTTCTTTCTTCTTCTTCTGTGAGTCTCTCTTGTGTGCACGTGCAGTCGGTTCTCCTCCCAGGTCTCCGTGGTGATGGTGGTCGCCATTTGGATGCTGCCTGCCCTTCATCTCCTCACATAAGTTCTTTTTTTTTCATTATTTCTTTTCTTTCACATGATGATGCTGGTCGCGTGGCTTGGGTCCTGGACTGTTCCGTTGGCATGTGGACGCTGCTTGGCATCCTGTGCATCATGTTATTCATAAATTTTATGTCCATTATAATTCTGTCATCCTCTTTCAATGTTGTATTATGTAAATTGCGTGAACACAACATCCATTGCACGCTGTCCGTCTTGGGAGAGAGATCCCTCCTCTGTTGCTCTCCCTGAGGTTTCTTCCTATTTTTTCTCCCTGTTAAAGGGTTTTGTTTTTTAGGGAGTTGTTCCTTATCCGATGAGAGGGTCTAAGGACAGGATGTTGTGTTGCTGTTAAGCCCACTGAGGCAAATTTGTAATTTGTGATATTGGGCTATACAAATAAAATTGATTTGATTTGATTTGATTCTTTTGGTTGCTCCCGTTAGGGGTTGCCGAACTTCTTTAAGGGTCTGTTTTTGAGTTAGGATTTGGGTTTAGGATTAAAGGGAAAAATCACTGATTTTCAACCATGTCCCTGTTTATTTGCGACAGGGATAGCACATGAAAAACACCTGCAGTTCTTCCCAATTGTTTCTGCATCTCTGGAGCGGCACTGAAACTTGAGTTTTTCTGGCCGCCAAGTGGCATATTGTGAGGTCAGTTGGTTCCCGGAAAAACTACAGCGTGGCAGGGTTTCCAATACTTTTATCTACTCTAAAGATGCTGTTTAAAAAAAAAAATTCTCATTCTCTTGACTAAGCTACATTTTCAATGATATGATGATGTCCCACAGCACTAGCGAAGAGGATTTTATTTACGCCGACACAGAATTCTACACAACGCATTCTGGTACACGTGGGTGCTGTGAGAAAGACTCTTTGAGCAGGACAACCCTGATTTCTCCATCAATATAGTACACAGTGAGGACTGTATTGCTTCAGTCCACTACATTACTCATCAGTATTGATTGCACACACAAAAACATTGTGAAATTTCCCTTTAAGGTTAGAATTAGATTTAGTTTGGGGAAAGGGTTAAGGTTAGAGTTAAGGGCTAGGGAATGAATGTAGTCAATGAGGGGTCCTCACAAAGATAGAATCACAAGAATGTGTGTGTGTGTTTGCGTGCGTGCATGCATGTGCATGTATGCAAGCAGGCATATGCGTATGTCTGTCTACGTGTGCACTGGTGAATGCCTGTCGGTGTGTGAGCATCTGGGTGTGCGTACTGTATGTGACCATCAGAAGATCCCTGTCGGAGAAATGGGAAGGGATCGGGACAATGTAGGAAAGACATTTGCAGTGTTCCTCCCAAACTATCGCTGGGATCCGAGTTCCTGGCATAGCCTTGGGGACTGCTACTTATCCAACAGTGAGGATGGAGGGCTGTGTTAGATCTCAAGTGCTCTGCGCTAAAGGAGCAGGACTCTGACATAAAAAGGTTGGACGGCAGAGTCACTGCAAATTATTTCCCTGCTGAGGTCTTCTGAGGCCAGAGAGCTCTGGTTTCTGAGCCTCTCTCTGTCTCTGTATCTGTCTCTGTCTCTCTCGCTCTCTGACTCTCTCGCGCTCTCTGCATGGCTCTGGCTGAACTGTAGAAGATGTCTGCCGAGGACAATTGGGAGTGATTCTCCAAACCAAACCCTAACCAAAGCGGTTACCTTTTAGCTCCAATCAGTCTCTTTCTCTCATGGCTGATTAAGGTCACTTGTCTTTTTTCTTTTTTTTTTTAATTGTAACCATTTTCTTTGCCACCTTGCCTTGTGCTTTCTTTTAATTACATTCACTCCACATTCTTCTTCTTCCACTTCTTACTCTGTCATTCTTTTTTCTTTCTTTCTTTCTTTCTTTCTTTCTTTCTTTCTTTCTTTCTTTCTTTCTCTCTTTCTATCTCCCTCTGCAGTCTTGTCCCCAAGGGACCAGACCTCCACTCCCAATTCTGCCTCATTAGCGCTCTTTCTTATTTCTCTCTCTCTCTCTCTCTCTCTCTCTCTCTCTCTCTCTCTCTCTCTCTCTCTCTCTCTCTCTCTCTCTCTCTCGCTCTCTCTCTCACGCTCTCTCTCTCTTGCTCTCTCTCTCACGCTCTCTTCCCTAATCTGTCTGTGCCCTGTGCCAATGTGCCTAGCCTATACATTTTGATGGATTGTGTACGGCAAAGGAATCACAGACTGGGCATACTTAAACTCACAGACCCACTTTGAAGTTGGCAAAAAAAAAAAACAACCCAAAAACAAAAAACAAAACAAACAGAGAACATAAAAATACTTATTAAAAGAAAGTGGAGAAGATGTTATCTCATGGTGCCTATGACTTCACCCAGTGAAGTAACATGGTGTTGCAGGAAATCCTATGGACAGAAAGAGATAAAGAGATAAACATATGGTAAATGACAGAGATTTCAAATTCTAAAAAGCCTTTAAAGATATGTTTCAAACATACAAGCTCTGAATTAAAAAAAACCCACCTTCTAAGAAAACAGAAGGAGAAACCACATACTTAAAAAGAGAGCTTTGGCAGTTACGCTTCATCAAATGCACAACACTCTACCCCCCCCCCCCACACACACACACACACACTGAGAAACTGGGGTACATTTTTTATCAACTTGCATTGATAAACTCTACCCTGAGCCTTATAGCCACCAGTGCCAGCAGAACACTATTTGCTTTCACTGACTCTAGCCTTTTGTTCTTTCTAGACTTCCATATAGCAAGTTTTGCCAGCCCTAAGATTAAATTCAGTAGAAATTCAGTCTTCCCTGTCACCTTATGTACAGCTCTCTAGAGAACTAGTAAAGGAATAGTGTTCAGAGAGCGGCAAACTATTCCTTCCCTACCTGCAGAAGGTACAGTAGTCTAGCCTACCCCATTAACAAATGTTTGAGTGTCTCTATATCCCCACATAATGTACAACTTTCCTCTACAGCGGAATCAAAGTGTACATGCCAGATGTCTACTAGTTGCGATAGCCCCATGAATAATTCTCCACTGAAGATCAGCAGTACGCTTTTCCATGAGAGGTTTAAATGAGGCACGCCAGCATCCTAGCAGAGACAAGCAGGGCCCCAAGTCCCCTGACCACCCTGATGGCTTCACCTCTCTCAGTGTGGACTGATGAGGGACCTTTACTGACACTACATACCATGCTTATTTTTTCAATCCATCTAAAGTCTCCCGGTGTTGGTAAGTGGCAGAATAATGGGCCAATCACATCTACAGTACAGTGTGCATAGATCTGGTTTGCCATTTGCTTTTCATAGTGATAAAGGTCATGATGTCACATTGTTAACTAAACCCAAGACCATTTTAGTGAGTTTGTTGACTTCTAAAGGTTTAAAACTATCTAATTTTTTAAAACCATCTAATGGTTTTAAACATGCCAGGCTGGTCTTGGTACTCTGTGATGTAAGCATAGCAGAATAAACACAGCTGCAGCTAATACATTCAATAATGGCACTGTTTGACTGATAGGAAGTTACACAGACTCTGAAGTTACTGGCATAATTCCAGAAATAGGAAAGTTCGTGTTTCAGAGCTATCTGTTATGAACAGTGGCACATTTGAAAAAGTGATCTTCGTCGTAGGTGTGTACAGAAGAGTAATTCCATTCACAATCATGTCATACTCAACCAGCCTTGGACACAGTCAACTGGCTTCTCCTGCTTCACGAGTACTACCACTGCCTTATTCATTCTGTATGTTGATGCAATCCAGTGACAGCCCACTTGCTCTACTAATGCCAACAAAACTTCCTCTACCATAACTCCAGGATCAGGTATACACCTGAAGCCATGGCGGACAGTAAAGGAAGGCCCAGTCCCGCCATGCTTGGAGGCCATTCTGTCACTGCAATGCCACTAAATTGCTTAAAATCAAACTTAACACCGAATAAACACTTCACACAATGTGTGATACGACACCATAAACTGAAAATTGTTGAAATGTGCAGCATATTTCAGTAATTGGAATACAACCTTAACAAGCCTTGCTTTTGCTCTCACAGACAGCTTCCACACTTTCTCAACTCTCAGAGAGAGAGTGAGAGAGATTGGGTCTGTCTGTAGTGAGAGGGAGGTGAGCAGAGACTATCTGAGGAAGTTTCTGGGTAGACAGGACTTACACAGCTGAGGCCTTCCTCAAGGCCAAGAAGATAGACTACTAAAGTCACGCTTGATTTAACTCAGCAGAGGCAACAGAAGCAATTGAACCCCCCTAGACATACGTGGTCCCAGCACACATCGAATTAAGCCAAGCTCCAGATGCATTGCTATACACCCTTAGAGCTTATACACAGCGGTCGACTTCTTGTTTCCTGCTTTATTGGCAGCGTAGCCCTCTGGGTAATGGAGTATTCTGTTTATGAGATTGACAATGATATTGATCAAGTTCAAGATATGGAAATTGGTTATATGAGCACCCCCGCCAAACACACACACACACACACACACATACACGTTCAACCAATATGAAAGAAAAGTGAAGCAATACTCTCTTTGTGTCCATCTGAAGGTGCATACCCACCCACTGAGACATTGAAATATTCTAATCCAAAAAGACCTGGGGGAAAAAAAACACTGGTAACCAAAACAACTGATGCCAGCAGTGGCCATGAAGAGTTGGTGAAAAAACACAATAGAAATTCAAATTTAGGATAAACGGAACAAGAAAGATATTTTGTTTAGGGAGAATTCAGAGTTGCTGGTATTTCTAGACTCTACCTGCCATTTTAGTGAGTATATACTAGCAAGTTAATCTTGAGCCCTTAAAAAACTGAGATGGAGATTGGATATAAACAGTGCAGTGATGGATGTGGCACATGGTCTGCCCATTGCCTATCACTGTTTTAGACACAGGTGGACAAACACACTCTCAGACAACGAGGCAAACCAACCCCATCTTGAATTCAAGGCACCACATCCTACTGGCCTTGCCTGTTCACTCCAAGGAGCATGTAATGTATTTTATATGCTGATGAGGCCTTGAGGGCTTCATTAGATATTAGCTCTCTGAGACTAATAGGTTTAAATACACTGTATCTCCTTACTGCCTAATCTACCATCCAGATTTACCTCTCCTCCCACACAGGTCACTAACAACATCCTCGGTCACAAGCAGTTTGGCTTCCCCAATTCCTCTTTCCTATGAGTGATTGCACACATTAATATGTGTGAGCATGTGCACACATATGACCATACTGTCCTCTGTATAGCACCCCAAGTCTGTTGACCCTGCCAACCTTCTCTGCCCCCTATAATTAATTTGTGCTGCAGTGTAACCAGCCCCTCACCACATACACATAGCAATATGTGGACTGCGGTCTGTGGTTCACCTTCTCTGACTCCTCTGGTTGCCTTCGGGCGTCTGGCATCAGAGGTGATAACCTGTGAAGGTCATGTTGCCCCTCAGACAGGCGTCTCAAAACAATGCGAGTACCACCTTCACATTTCTAGTTAAGGTCCCATTTGCTCATTTTTCCTTGTTTGGGAAATATGTAAGTGAAAACAAATGCATGAATTTTGTCAATTTTGATTGAAGAGTGATGTAACATTTAATATTTCATCTGCTTTATCCAATTTGGTAGTTGTTGTAGAGGGCTTGGGCCTGATCTGGTAGGACAAGAAGGAAATATATCAAGGACAGGATGCCAGCCCATAGCAGGACACACACACACACACACACACACACACACCCACCCACCCTCTCTCTCTCTCTCTCTCTCTCTCTCTCTCTCTCTCTCTCTCTCTCTCTCTCTCTCTCTCTCTCTCTCTCTCTCTCTCTCTCTCTCTCTCTCTCACTAATATGCACACCTTTGGGCAATTTATTATCCCCATTTCATTTAATCTGCACATTTTTGGAGTGTCAGAAGAAACCAGAGCAGCGATCTGGAAGAAATCCACACAAACAGGAAAGAGAAGCAAAACGTAGTAGGTCTTAGGTGGAAATCAGATCCATTTTGCTGTGAGGCCACGGTAAACAATAATGTGTTGGTTGTAAAAGTTCATTGATCTTGAAATACAATGGAGGTTAAGTGCACAGCTCTGAAAGTTGAATAATCTTTTTAAGTGCAAATACCTCAAAACTAAATTAGAGCACTTGGGTAGAAATACGTAGTTTATCTTTAGCACTACATACAGTCAATGAACAAAGTAATGGAAAAGCCTGGTCAACAGTTATGGTGTTTCTGTGTTGGTGTGGGTTGCATTTCCTGGTGGGTTTTTGATCCAACTCCCTTTAAATTGGAAAGGGCAACTTTAATGGTGACTCACATAATGCCTCTGAATAATCTTCTTCCCATGATACATTCTCTCCAGGTTGTGTGGGATGATAATGATTCTATCAGCAAGACGCAATTGTTTATTCCGTGGTGCATGTCATATCCCAAGGTCTTTTTAAATAAACAGATGATGATATTCTCAATTGAGTAATTATCCTGAAATGGCAACTGAAATGACGTTTTACACCACCACATTGATAGATGGGTGGCATACATTATTACTCAGTCATTATACATGTAGATATTAGCACTGTGCTTACCCTTGATGATATAAGAAAGACAAAGTAATTGAAAAGAGAAAAAATATAGAGCCTTCACTGAAACTGAGCCACTGCTTGAAGAAAATATTTCCTACAATTAGATTGGGTCTGTAAATGTGAGCTGTTCCCATTCTCAACACTACCAAGTAAATCAATAAAATTGGACACTTATGACTTGAGGATTTGAGAAGCGGTGCTCTGGGCCGCTTTGACAGCTACCTTAAAGATGTGTTTGAGCAAAAGACGCTTCCTTCCAAGAGGTCTTGTGAACCTGATGTGGAAGACTGAAGCTGTACTGCCAGCTCCCAGAATGTGAATGTGTGCATGTATACAACCATATGAGAACGCAGAATCAGAGGTTACGACAAAGGGCACACATTCTCATCATACCTTTCTCTGATAAAGGTAACCTAATAGTTGTTGCTGTGGTACATTAGCACACCCAGCCCCGTGTCCATATCATGCTATAGGCCTTGACTTTTTCAAGGACCCCTTCCCTTACCTAAAACCCCTCCATGACTATATACCTCGGGGTTACCACATCGTACGTAATATTTTAAACTACATTTACATGCTTGCTTTTGTGCTTATGTTGTGTGAGCATAGCCTAGCTTGCTAAAAAGTTAGCTAACCTGGAGTTGATGGTTTGTGATGATGACTGATGTGTTCTGTTGCTGTGTTAAAAACCATCGTCAACCCACAGATTTTATGAAATACTTCAGCTTGTTAAACTATGAATAGAGTGCTCCCAAACCTGGCAACATGTTATCGAATATAATTAACGGGAGCGTGTCTATGTTCCCTCAACCCTATTTCATTGAACTTAACCTAAACTACCCCCCACTTTTCTCCCTAATTGTATCCAGCCAATTACCCCACTGTCTGAGCCATCCCGGTTGCTGCTCCACCCCCTCTGCCAATCCGGGGAGGACTGCAGACTACCACATGCCTCCTCTGATACATGTGGAGTTGCCAGCCACTTCTTTTCACCTGACAGTGAGGAGTTTTGCCAGGGGGTGTAGCACGTGGGAGGATCACGCTATATAGGATCACGCCCCGACCGACCAGAGGAGGTGCTAGTGCAGTGACCAGTACACATACCCACATCTGGCTTCCCTTCTGCAGACACAGTTAATTGTGTCTGTAGGGACACTCGACCAAGCGGAGGTAAGACGGGGATTCGAACCGCCGATCCCTGTGTTGGTAGACAACGGAATAGACCGTCATGCCACATGGACGCCCTGCAGGAATTCACCTAAACTTAACCTAATATACCTTAACCTGACTTAACCTCAATCTCTACCTAACTCCAACCTTAAACCAACACTTACCTTAACCTAACGTTAAGGTAGGTATATGTGTTTTGGGCCACCTTTTTCTTGATTCGTTGAGGTTTGCCAAACTTCGGGTGAGCCTTTGGCACATGGAAAGGTGTTTTAACTCGCACACTGTCCCCCTCTTGAAAAGATGGAGTGCGTGCACCTCACTCCTGATCAGCGTATGACTTCATCTTGTTTTGATGGTGTGTGACCTTCCTTCGTATTTGCTCATCCGAGACATGGTCAGCACGTGAGGGCGGCAGAACATTCAACTTTGTACGCATCCTCCAGCCATGCAGTAGTTGAAAGGGAGAAACACCAGTAGCTGCATGCGGTGTGGCACCATAAGTCATCAGGAAGGCAGTAATGGCAGGTTTCCATGGCTCAGACTGTGAGATTGCCATTTGCACTCTCTGTTTCAGGACACGGTTGAAACGTTCAATGACGCCATTTGCAGCAGGGTAGTACACAGACTCTGTGGTGTGCGGTGTGCAATGTCCCGTTCAGGCAAGAAAGTAGTAAAGTCAGCAGATACAAACTGAGGACCATTATCCATTACTATGGTTTCAGGGTTGCCATGTCTGCTGAAGACAGTGGAGAGGAAGGACGTAACATCCTTTGTTGTGACATTCGCAGAGAAACCAACCTCTGGCCACTTGCTGTAGTAGTCGACCAGGGTGATGGCATATCGACAGTCCCACGTAACTGTCTCAAAAGTCTTGACGATATCAATAGCCAGCTTTTGCCATTGCCTATCTGGGAAAGGCACTGGCTGAAGCACACCCAGCCCTGTGTCCATATCATGCTATAGGCCTTGACTTTTTCAAGGACCCCGTCCCTTACCTAAAACCCCTCCATGACTATATACATCTAGGTTACCACATCGTACGTAATATTTTAAACTACATTTACATGCTTGCTTTTGTGCTTGTGTTGTGTGAGCATAGCCTAGCTTGCTAAAAAGCTAGCTAACCTGGAGTTGATGGTTTGTGATGATGACTGATGTGTTCTGTTGCTGTGTTAAAAACCATCGTCAACCCACAGATTTTATGAAATACTTCAGCTTGTTAAACTATGAATAGAGTGCTCCCAAACCTGGCAACATGTTATCGAATATAATTAACGGGAGCGTGTCTATGTTCCCTCAACCTTATTTCATTGAACTTAACCTAAACTACCCCCCACTTTTCTCCCTAATTCTATCCGGCCAATCACCCCACTCTTCCGAGCCATCCCGGTCGCTGCTCCACCCCCTCTGCCAATCCGGGGAGGACTGCAGACTACCACATGCCTCCTCTGATACATGTGGAGTTGCCAGCCGCTTCTTTTCACCTGATAGTGAGGAGTTTTGCCAGGGGGTGTAGCGCGTGGGAGGATCACGCTATTCCCCCCGAACAGGCGCCCCGACCGACCAGAAGAGGCGCTAGTGCAGCGACCAGTACATATACCCACATCTGGCTTCCCTTCCGCAGACACAGTCAATTGTGTCTGTAGGGACACTCGACCAAGCGGAGGTAAGACGGGGATTCGAACCAGCGATCCCCGTGTTGGTAGACAACGGAATAGACCGTCATGCCACATGGACGCCCTGCAGGAATTCACCTAAACTTAATCTAATATACCTTAACCTGACTTAACCTCAATCTCTACCTAACTCCAACCTTAAACCAACACTTACCTTAACCTAACGTTAAGGTAGGTATGTGTTTTGGGCCACCTTTTTCTTGTTTCATTGAGGTTTGCCAAGCTTCGGGTGAGTCTTGGGCACATGGAAAGGTGTTTTCACTCGCACACTATCCCCCTCTTGAAAAGATGGAGTGCATGCACCTAACTCCTGATCGGCGTATGACTTCATCTTGTTTTGATGGTGTGTGACCTTCCTTCGTATTTGCTCATCCGAGACATGGTCAGCACGTGAGGGCGGCAGAACACTCAACTTTGTACGCATCCTCCAGCCATGCAGTAGTTGAAAGGGAGAAACACCAGTAGCTGCATGCGGTGTGGCACCATAAGTCATCAGGAAGGCAGTAATGGCAGGTTTCCATGGCTCAGACTATGAGATTGCCATTTGCACTCTCTGTTTCAGGACACGGTTGAAACGTTCAATGGCGCCATTTGCAGCAGGGTAGGACACAGACTCTGTGGTGTGCGGTGTGCAATGTCCCGTTCAGGCAAGAAAGTAGCAAAGTCAGCAGATACAAACTGAGGACCATTATCCATTACTATGGTTTCAGGGTGGCCATGTCTGCTGAAGACAGTGGAGAGGAAGGACGTAACATCCTTTGTTGTGACATTCGCAGAGAAGCCGACCTCTGACCACTTGCTGTAGTAGTCGACCAGGGTGATGGCATATCGACAGTCCCACGTAACTGTCTCAAAAGGCTCAACGATATCAATAACCAGCTTTTGCCATGGCCTATCTGGGAAAGGCACAGGCTGAAGTGGAGCAGGGCGAGGCATCGCAGTCTTGTCATTAGACTGACAGGGCTCACATGACTGGATTTTAGAGTGGACCAGGTTATCCATCTTTGGCCACCAGTAGTACTCTCTCAGGCGTTGCCTTGTGCGTACCACCCCTTGGTGCATTTCATGTGCAAGGGCTACAAGAGTAGTGCGTAAGGAGACCGGCACAACTAGACGCGTCCCTCGAAGCACTGGTGAGTTTTTCACTGACGGCTCATGACATGTAGAAGTATGGAGCAACATATGGAGCAACATCAGCGCTTTCACTTTCCTTGGCCAGCCCCGAGCAATCTGTTCACAGATTGCAGAAATCTCCTGCCACAAAGCAGCAGCAGCCTTGAAGTCAGCAATGGGCAAAGCACCAAGAGCAGCAGTGATATGTGCAACCAGTTCTGGCTCAGCATCCAGAGCAGGGTCGGCAGGTACAGGTAGAGGAAGACGGGAGAGGCAGTCAGCAATGGAGCTCTCAGATTCAGGACAGTAGACCACATCATAGCCATAGGTCAAGAGCCTGGCAGACCAGCGTGCAATTCGCATTCCAGCACGGCTTATACCTTTTGTGGTAAGCAGGGTTGTGAGGGCCTGATGAATGGTACATAAGGTAAATCTACGACCCCACAAGTATGTGTGCCACTTCTCAACTGCCCAGACACATTCCAGCGCTTCTTTTTCTGCAGTGGAGTATTTGCATTCCGCTGCAGTGAGGGTCCGGGAGGCAAAAGCCACTGTGCGTTCTGTGCCGTCAGGGTGAAGCTGGGTGAGCACAGCTCCTAAGCCATAATCTGAGGCATCAGTGGACACCACTGCTGGCAGGGATGGGTTGAAGAGGGCAAGGGCGGCACTGTTCACCAGCAGTGACTTCACTTTCTCAAAGCTTTTCTGTGCCTCAGCTGTCCATTGAAAATCAGTCTCTTTTGTGATGCATGCGCGCATTGGCTCTGATTCTGTTGCATAGTTTGAGATGCACTTTGAGTACCATGACAACAATCCCAGAAAACAGCGCAGTGCAGCAGCGTCTGTTGGAGCTGGGCTGTTCAGAACAGCTTCAGTGTGTTCTTTGTCAGGCATGATGCCTTTGGCAGACACCATGTGACCCAGGAAGCGTAGACTCGACTGATTAAAGCAGCGCTTTTCCTCATTCAGGAGTAAACCTGCCTCTTTCAGACGGTGGAGGACTTTCTTCAGATGAGCATCATGCTCTGTGCTGTTGGCTCCGTAGATGATGATATCATTGAGATAATTTTGCATTCCTGGCAGACCTTCCAGGATGGTAGCCATCATCTTTTGGAATGCAGATGGTGCAGAGGAGAGGCCATATGGCTCATGGCAGTAGCGAAAGAGACCATCATGGGTAATGAAAGCAGTGAGGCCCCGACTTTCCTCATGTAGAGGCACCTGATGGTAGGCACTTGCCATATCGATTGTTGAATACACTGCGGCTCCCCGCAGAGTGGACAGCAGCTCATCTATGTGTGGGAGTGGATAGTAGTCTGTGACGACAGCCTTGTTTGGCTCCCGGAGATCCACGCACATACGAATGCCTCCTTTCTTCTTCTGCGTAACGACGATAGGAGACACCCAGGCGGAAGCTTCGATTCTCTTGATCACACCCGCGAAAAGGAGCCTGTTTATCTCTTCTGTGACAGCACCTTGCACAGACGGGGCAGTCGGCGCAGTTTTTGGGTAACAGAAGCGAAACCTTGACCCGGTGAATAAAGTTTTTTAGCACAGCCGATGAGCGGAAGAGAGCCAGACAGGTGCATGATAGGGGCATCTGGAGCAGTAGCAAGAGGAAAAGGAGACATTACAGCACCGCCTACTATGTGGATGTTCAGTGCTTTCATCAGATCTATACCCAGCAACAGCATTCCATTCTCCACATTGAAGAAGACTGCTGGAGCGGTGATGTCATATCTGGACACCGTAGCTGAAAGGCATCCCAACACAGATATGTGTGTTTTGGAGTATGTGACCAACCCGAACAGTAGGTGGCGCTATCTGTGAAATACTCTTTAAACACAGAGCTGGGCAGTATGGACACCGAGGACCCTGTGTCAACAACCAGGTCCATGACATGGGCTGGTGAGTCTGATGGCTGGATTTTGACATTGCATGTTATTTTATCAGCTGTGCGAGCAGACCCTTGAATGCATAGAACAGTCAGTTCCGGAACTTTCACTTCTCGCACTGGATGGGTGGGAGCAGAGCGACACACTCTGGCAAAATGTCCCTTCTTGTGGCAGGTTTTGCAGGTTGCTTTAGCAGCAGGGCATGGGGGTGCATTCACTAGATGGCTGTCAGATCCGCATCTGAAACATGTATGAGAGGACTTTGTGGTCGTAGCGGTAGGTGCATGTGTAGATGGCTTATTCTGGTACCATGGTCGATGTGATTTCTTTTGCACAGCTTGTACTTGTAAGCTGGGTTTTTCTCCAACCATGCATTTAGCCTGTTCAGCTGCAGACTCCATCTGTGTTCCAATTGTGATAGCCTTGTCTAGTGAGGTTAGGCTCTAGCAACAGCCTTTCTCTAACGCATGCGTTTGAGACGTACTCAATAAGCTGATCACGCAACATCTCATCATTTTTATTTCCGAAGTCACATGATGAACCAAGCTCTCCTAAAGCAGCCACATACTGAATAACAGTCTCATGTGGGCCTTGAACTCGTTTTCTGAATGTGTGGCGTTCCGCTACCACATTAGCCATAGGAGTGAAATGTGCAGCAACAGCAGAATCATAATCATCACCTGTATTTGGCAGTGAGTAAAAGATCCTCTGACCTTCGGTTCCAAGGCAATGAAGCAGTACAGCTCTTTTCTTGCAGCGGGCCACACATTCCCTGTTGCATTTATGACAAAGAGATAGTTGTCAAACATTTGCATCCAGATCTGAACTGGATAGCAGGTTTCCCAGGACAAGGCAGAAATGGGGCAGGACTGGGTACATTTACAGCCATTTTTGCAAAAAAGAATTAAAGTCATCTATACTTGTAGTATAGCAGGTGGGTTATCTCGTCACCAATTTGTAGAGGTGGATGGCATACAAAGCACGCAGGAGGACATGGATGACTTAGTTTACGGTTTAATGAACATCTTGCAGCATGGATGGCTTCCAGTCTCTACTTCCTGTGTCCCTGTATGTCACTTCCTTTGTACTGCACAACAACAATTCTGGTAAAAACAGTACTCAAAAGTTAGCAGTTTAAAAGTTAGTGGTTTAAATGAAAATACAACTAAATAATAATACGAGCATTAGAGGACACAACACTTGCCACCTCCCTAATAGCTAACCTACAGGACAGAGGGAACAAAGGGCTGACCCCATAATTACTTAATAATTCAGGATGCGGGCCGAATGTAATGTTCAGCAAAATACAACTCATGTCTATGCATTAACTACTTAAAATGTGGCCCACCTGCACTCCTCTTTATTGAGAGGGTAGGTAACGAAAATATTGATCTGGACAAAGTTATTGGTAAATTTGCAAACATGAGATGTAAAAAAAAGATTTTGTAGGCTTGGTGCAGTAAAAGATTTAGACTTTTCCAATTACATTTTCTTAAATAGATTTACAAACAAAACATGAAAAGGGTTATTTTGTTTAGGGGGGATTTATCTATTAAATCAAGTATGAGAATGTAACCATTTGTCTCTCATTTTTCAGAGAGATATGCTTAGTAGTCTGTTGCACTGTGACGGCCTGGCGGCCTGTCCAGGGTGCCCCCCACCCACCTGCTGGCCAATGACTGCTGGGATAGGCTCCAGCATCCCCGTGAACCTGAGAGCAGGATAAGCGGTTTGGATAATGGATGTATAGATGGAAAATGAATAAAAAAAGCAAAATGTTTTGCTAAACACTTGTTGCTGTTGCTGTTTTTACGTGTATTGGCATTATTTTCCTGTTGCACTTCAGTGTGCTCAAATTTGCAATTTTACCTAGACAAGGCCTATATCTTGGCTTTCAATAACTTGCAAAATATATATATATATATATATCTCATTACTCATACCCTCCTTGCAACCAGACCACACTAAAATCCAGCATCATTGGCAAGGAAGTGATTTTCTTTGGCTACCCAAGAGGAGTGTCAACTGAAATAAGCTGCATATTGAGCTAACTGAAGCTATAGGATATATTTTTTTCTTGCTGCAACAAAACGGCTTTGATCGATTCATAATAAGGCCACATTTAGCTCAATATAAATTTACCTGCTAACATCATGACTAATTTTACCCTCTCAGCAACTGTGATGAATCCCAGGGCTGCGTGATTATAGCGTTCCTCATACATTGGCCAGTATGATTTCAGGTTGACTTGTGGTAAGGAAAAGCAAAGATTCATTTTAAGTTTATCCTACTGCGCTGTTCCACATAAAATGCAGTCAACCATGTGTGTTTAACCTCCTCCAGCAGTGTTTAACATTTTTCAAGAAAACCTGGCTCAAAGCATGCAACGGTTGCTATAATTATCAGCCAAGTTGACTATTTGTATGCAGGTATGAGTTGATCTTTATTATAGCGTTAACTGAGAGAGCTGTGAGAAGAGATTTAATACATGTTACTTAAGTGAAATGTCTTTTTTTTACCACAAGTTAATCAGAAACCTTGTTTTGGAATATGTACCAACAGTGCGAAACACCTGTGCCCTGTGTTGGACTGGTGGCCTGTCCAGGATGTCTCCCCGCCTGCCGCCCGATGACTGCTGGGATAGGCTCCAGCATCCTCGCGACCCTGAGAGCAGGATAGGCGGTTCAGATAATGGATGGAATGCAAAACACACACACGGACATGGGATCGTTAGTGTACAGGTGTTCATACTAGCAGTGGATGACTGATAAATTAAGAAACAAGTTAAAGTGTCAGCGTGCGAAATTGGACTAAATGTAGATTTTGTATGTCCGAGAAATGTCTCGTGACAAATAGTTTCAATCAAGTGGAAAACATTCTCATTGTATTTAATGTACCACTGCTTGTTACCTTCCTGCCCCTCGTCCTCGGGTCAGCGAATGTGTATTTCCGCTTACCTAGCAGACATGTTGAATGTGGAAAGGAAATGATTTTGAAATATGGAGTCCCTGACCACTTCTTGAGGTAGTTTGGGCAATGGTATCAAAATGCATTCTCATTATGTATTGACACCTGTATTTTTGCGGTTAATCCTCTAATTACAATCCAGTCACTTGAGATGCATGTGAGTGCCAGGTGTAAAGGGAGGCTGATCTCACACACACACACACATATACATACACACACACACACACATGCACGCACATAGACACACAGCATCTCTGCCATTTCCCGTGTTTCCTCTGTCCAAATGAGTGTGCACTCAGCAGGATCGTGTTGCCGTGGCAGCAGGGTGGTGTGGTTGCTGTGGCAGCAAGGCGGTGGTGTGTGTGTGTGTGTGTGTGTGTGTGTGTGGCAGGAGGGGGTGACATATTGCCCCCCTGGGAACCGCAGCAGGGCAGGAGTGTATTACCTGACTGTGGTTTCATACTTTCCCTTTCTCTCCTACTTTTCTTGCACCCTGTTTTACTTTCTCTCCCTCTCTCACTCATTCAAATCCCCCAAGGATTCAAACCCATTTTCTCATTTTCTCTCGTGCTCTCACCTACCATTGTTTTGCCTGTCTCATGTCCCTTTTTTCATCCCTCTGCAGTCTTGTCTTCCCCAGCTTCACGTCCATTCTCCTTCACTCCTCATCTGCCTCACTATCTGTCTTGCTTTTTATTCTATATTCTCTCTCTCTCTTTCTCTCTCTCTCTCTCTCTCTCTCTCTCTCTCTCTCTCTCTCTCCTCTCTCTCTCTCTCTCTCTTTCTTTCTCTCTCTCTCGCTCTCTCTCTCTCTCTCTCTCTCTCTCTCTCTCTCTCTCTCTCTCTCTCGTCCTCTCTCTCTCTCTCTCTCTCTCTCTACTCTAGGCCTATTCTCTTTCCTCTCCTTTCTCTTCTCTTCCTCCCCATGGAGTGTGAATAGGACGCATTTTCTGCCTTTCAGCATTTGACAAAATTTAATGGGCTCTTTAATTGTAAGTCAATTTACTCTAGCTGCAAAGTATGCCCATGTGTGTGTGCATGCGCATGTGCGTGCGTGCGTGCATGCATACGTGTGTGCATGCATACATGTGTGTGTGCGTGTGCGTGCATATATGTGCGTGTGTGTGTGTGTGTGTGTGTTTGCACGTGCGATACCAGTACAATTGCTTGGTAATAAATACAGCTGCTGCAGCCTCTAACTTGGTTAGCAAAAGTATTTCTCCTCCTTCCCTGTGGTCCTGATTGAGCCATACCATCCAGAACGATTGATGATTAAACCTCAGATGTTTGCAGCCATTGACATGCTGCTTAGGTGTACACTTTTGTGTAATGTGTGTCCGACGTGGGGCATATTGAGGTGGCTTTTTTTTTTTTAAGATACTTATTCAGTTAAGTTTGCCTGTATTTGATAGGAACAGTACAGGATTTTTTTTTTTAATTGATAGGATTCCAGATTATTTCTTAATTCCTAAATCATCAGACAAAACTTCTGATACAAGAACCGACAGATTTGGCAGTGATAGGCTACATGCATATAATTGGTTTCAGTCATGTAGATGAAACTGTGACTCCTTAAGTGGTTTTACCACTTATACGTTAACTGTCATAGTCTAGAAGACAGACAAAGCCTCGAAGCCATGATTAGATTTTCAGCGTACTGAAACAGTGACTATTTGGGAGGGGGAGTGGATACAATAGACCGGATAATAGATACAGAAATCAAATATCTCTCTCCATCTGAGGGGAATTTCAAGCTTGTCTCACCTCGCGAGCCCTCTGATGCACTCTGAGGACACTCTCCAACAGGCTGTGGCTGAATCCTTTCTTTGTGATTTTTTTCCCCCACTGTTCTTTCCATTTTCATCATTCTTTTCAACCTCTCACCTCTTCCATCTACCTCCCTCCCTTCCTCTCTTTCTCTCTCTCTCTCTCTCTCTCTCTCTCTCTCTCTCTCTCTCTCTCTCTCTCTCTCTCTCTCTCTCTCTCTCTCTCTCTCTCTCTCTCTCTCTCTCTCTCTCTCTCTCTCTCTCTCTCTCTCTCTCTCAGCACGACTGTGCTTTGCCAACAGGAGCAGTTAGTGCCTGAGACTGGATAGCGAATGATATTGAATACTAAAAAAAAAGTTGTTTTTTTTAGGTATTTTCAAGTTGAAGTGAATGAAGCCAAAATGAAACGATGGCTTTCTCAGCCTCGATTATTCTACCTTTTAAAGATTTTTCTCTAGCCTCAATTTGATAAAACATGGTGCATGCTAGAAACAAAACAGACACCGCATTCTCAGTAATGAAAGCCGTACCCTAGTTTTTTTTTATGCTGTAAATGTGATTTGAACCTGGAAGTTTTTCTCAATAAATTAACCCACATTTCATTGAAATTTAATACAATATTCAGTGTCTCTCCTCTTTAGTTCCCGCTCTTGCTGTCTCTCTCCCTCTCTCTCTCTCAATGTCTCTGTCTCTCTTTCTCTCTCACACACATGTCTGCACACACGTACACGCACATGCACACACTCACAATGTCGCTTCTTTCTTAGTTGTTTACTAGAGCTGTAGTTTAGTCTCCACGGAGAGAGTGGGTGAGAGAATGAGACACACAAACCCAGGCTGCACTGAACATGTCTGGAATACCAATACTTCCCCGCCTCTACATCCTTTAAACAGAGCACAGACGCAACGAGCACTGCATTCAGCCTTTTCAAGGCTTTCTATTGACAAAGAATGTACATGCCCTTTTCCAGCGACACCGCCCATGCGGCACCTACACACACACACATACTTGCACCTTGAACCTGCTCAGTTAAACCTTCTCCCGTCTTCCTCATGTTTCGCTATAGTAAGGTGTTAATGAGTCTTGCTCAAGGGCATATCAGCCTTTGTTACCTATGCCGTTATCTATGTTTTACTTCACCAGCTAGTTTGGGGAGTCAGATAAGATGCAATACATTTTCTTGGTGTCTTGGTGGCGTGGCGGTCTATTCCGTTGCCTACCAACATGGGGACCGCAGGTTTGAATCCCCGTGTTACCTCCAGCTTGGTCAGGCATCGCTACAGACACATTTGGCCCTGTCTGCGGATGGGAAGCCAGATGTGGGTATGTGTCTTGGTCACTGCGCTAGTGCATCTGGTCGGTTGGGGTGCCTGGTCACGGGGGAGGAGCAACTGGGGGGAAGAGTGTGATCCTCCCATGCACTACATCCCCCTGGCAAAACTTCTCACTGTCAGGTGAAAAGAAGCGGCTGGTGGCTCCACATGTATTAGAGGTGGCATGTGGTAGTCTGCAGCCCTCCCTGGATTGGCAGAGGGGGTGGAGCAAGGACTGGGATGGCTCAGAAGAGTGGGGTAATTGGGGAGAAAAAAAAAAGGGAAAACATTAAAAAAAAGATGCAATAAATTTTCTTAACCCCCTACGGGAAATTTTGTTATAATCAGTAAGCAGACTCAACACTGTATAATAGTGCAGGTTTAAACTGTGCAATAGACAGAATCAGTATGATAACACAACTACTGTACCTGTACCTGTGCCTAAGAAGCCCATTGTTAGCTGTTTAAATGACTACAGGCCCATTGCCTTAGCATCTGTTGTAATGAAAGTGTTTGAGCATATAGTATGTAAACATCTGTCCAGCGCCGTGCTAGACCCCACTCAGTTTGCATACAGGGCCAATAGGTCAGTGGATGATGCTGTATCTCTCTGTCTCCACTCCATCTGGGAGCATCTAGAGGCGCCTGCCACCTATGCTCAGGTACTGTTCATTGACTATAGCTCAAATTTCAATACAATAATATCCACAAGGCTAAATAACAAAACTTTGCAGCTAGTTTCCATCAGTCTCTACGTCTCTGGGTCTTGGACTTCTTACTGGGCAGAAAACAGGTTGACAAATTCAACAATAGATTTTCAAACTCATTGACCAATAGCACAGGTGCCTCTCAGGGGTGTGTCCTCTCACCTCTGCTCTACATATGACTGTATTTTGCTGATGAAACAACACCGGTGGGGCTGATTTCCTGTAATGATGAGACAGCGTATAGAAAGGAGGTCTCCTCTCTTGTCGAGTGGCGTAGCAATAACAATCTGGAACTGAACATCAACAAAACTAAAGAACTTGAACTTTTGGTTGACTGGGGCGAGCTACTACCACTGGCCATTAACAACCAAGTGGTAGAAAGTTGGATCATTTCAAATTCCTTGGGACTACAATCTCCACCTCCCTGAAATGGGAAGACGACTTCACCACCATCCAGAAGAAAGCTTATGAAAGACTAATCGTTCTAAGGCTGCTTAAGAAATTTGGAGAATCAAGGGTTGCAATGTTACAGTTCGACAGAGCTGTAATAGAAAGTGTTCTCACTTTCTCAATAACTGTATGGTATGGCAATTCTACAGCCCATGAGGAAAAAACTGTTGGGCAGAGTTGTGCGCACAGCTTCAAAAATAATTGACTGCAAACTCCCTTCCATTTCTGAGTTATACCATATTCAAACTTTAAAGGACTCCTCACACCCGGCCAACCCCCTATTCAATCATCTCCTTTTGGGTAAAAGACTTTGCAGTATCAAGACCAGAACGTCTCACTTCCACAATAGCACTTACCCTGCAGCAATCTGTATCCTAAATGCTTCACTGATTGTACAAGTATAGACTCCTTGAGCACATGCACTTAAATTTGTCGCTTTAAGGCCATGGGACATGCGACTGCATTAACAGAATTATAATTGTAACTACGTTTTTGTGGACAGTCCTTGTATGTATTGTGTGGGTTATATGTTTCAGTAGCAAACCGTGGGGTCTGGCAGTGGGCCTTCAACGGCGCAATGATATTGTAATCAGCCAATTTTTGGGGGGTATTTTTTAATATGTGAACAGCTCTGACACAGCTCTAACACTCACACACACACACACACACACACACACACACACACACACATACACACACAAAGTGCATCCATTGCAGCACCACAGGTGAAAACCTCCGACACACACAGCTCACCTACACACACACACACACACACACACACTCAGTGCCTCAAGATCCACCAAAATCAAATCCATTGGATATCAAATAGCCTTTGTCTCTCTCCATATGAAAACAATGAAAATGCACATGACATAGCCTCCGCTTCTGGCCTACAACATCACCATGGACAGCGCTAACATGCAGCATCATGAAACATCTTCTTTACAAACTGACCAGACCAATTCAAAGCAATTCATGAGCAAAGAATAGAAATAACGATAAAATCAACCTGCACATGCAGAATATGCCATGAGCAAAGTCATAATATAATAATAATAATAATAATAATAATAATAACAACTCAAACTTATATAACACTTTTCTAACACTCAAAGTCGCTTCACAATAAATGGTGGTGAAACAAGACAACAGATAAACATAACACAGACATACGGGGTGGATGGGAAGGGGGGCTACGAGAGGGAGAAGTGGCAGCCACACACGACACCAGCAGTACTCTCCCACTTAAACAGATACAAAAGGGCAAGAAAAACAAAAAACAAAAGTACTGTAGGCGTTGATTTTCTGTAGAGGTTTACTCCCATAGCCCCCCCCCCCCCCCCCCGAGGTATCCACTAGGCAGTGGCACTATTTAACCCATAGCTGGGGGTGGTTCGTGGGCATCAGGGAATAGCCACACACCGGTGGACCTGCGTATGTGTAGGGGCCAGACCTCCTCTGAGTCCCTTGTAGTTCAGCCAGGGTCCAAGGTGTACTCAGTTACCGTATTTCGTCAGGAGGAGGCACTACATAGGGCTTGCTGTTTGAGAGGCTATGTATTGGCAGGGAGAGACTTATGTGCTCAGCTCTCCTGTTCCCATTTCTGCTAGCCAGCGGTGAAGGTTGAGAGTGACACGTGACAGGCACAGTACACTACACTAACACACTAGACGCTTCACAACAACCTGACTTCTTACACAAGAATGTCAGACACACAGATCATATGCAAAATATGCCAAACCTTATGCCATAATATTGAGTATAGCAGGCCCAACATTACATGAGCAAAGTGTGGTATTAACCAGCTATGAAGTGCCATCACAATATGTAAAATGAATATGCCAGCTTTGATTTGGAGTAAAATAAAATTAGGCAGCTTACCTTATTAGGCTACTTGAATAAGTCCATCCGTCGGCGTTGGTCCTTCTATGTGAAGTGAGCAATGGCAGCATCATGCAGTTTGTCCTTGGATTTAAGTTCCATCAGAAGGCCTTTTCTATGGACATCAGTGCCAAAGCTCCCAGTTGGTCCTGTCCCGTTGTGTTTCTGGTGTGTGTCTTGATGCGCTTCAGGGCCGAGAAAGACCGCTCAACTCCTTCCATTTCCAGTCGCTTGTTGCTTTCCCCCAAAAGCATGTCTTGAGAAGGGTAATGCTAACAAGCTAGCTACAACGTCGCTCTCGTCTCCTCCTGTAGCCATGCTTTGTAAACTTTGTCGCACTCGTCTGATACACAGACTAACATTAGCGATGTGTGGTTCGATTGGTTTAAGTGAACCAGTAGATTTGGATCGCCAATGTGAAAGAGTCGGTCAATCGCAAGTAATGACTCCTCAGCAACCGCAGATCTTTTTTTTATATATATATATGAGTGAGCCTGCGCCTGGATAGGTCTGGATTTCTAGAAGTCCTCTGGCTATATTTTTTTGTCCCACCCACTACAACAGCAGAATGTGATTGGCTGATTCATCTGTCACTTTCTAAATAAACACACAAGCAAAGGACTTCTAGCAGTCCTAACCAATGAGTGAGCCAGTCAGCTAACCCTTTCTCTGCCAAGAGACAACAACAACAAAATCTGGTTGAATAACTCGATTTTCATGGTTTCAGGACAGTAGCCCTTTCATTACTGAAGCAAAATTGATAGAAACTAGGGCTAAAATTAGAATTAGAAGAGATAATTATTATTAAATGAAATATAGCATTTAAAATGCTGATATGTTGGGCCTTCTCTGAAGTCCTAGAAGTCCCTAAGGGTTCCCCTCTGATATATTTACTGTTTTTATCTTTGAGCACACCAAGACAAATTTCAAATCAACTGTAAAGTTGATATGGAAATAGATTATTGAATCTTGAATCTTGTACAAGCTTTAGGCACACATAGTATACAGTTTGGTGTGTGTGGTATATCACACAATATAGTTTGCCTACCAAGCAAACAGGCTAGTGGAGGATGCAGTCAACATGGGATTGCATTACATCTTCCAACACCTCGCCTCCCTGGGGACACATGCAATGGTCCTGTTTGTGGACTTCAGCTCAGCGTTCAACACCATCGTCCCAGATATCCTCCACTCCAAACTCACCAAACTCACCCATCTCACTGTACCAGCCCCCATCTGCCAGTGGATTAAAAACTTTCTGACAACCAAGAGGCAGCAGGTGAGGCTTGGGAAAATCACATCCAGCACCCAGACAATCAGCTCTGGCACCCCCCAGGGATGTGTGCTTTCCCCTCTACTCTTCTCCCTCTACACAAATGACTGCATCTCAGGAGACCTGTCTGTTAAAGTGCTGAAATTTGCAGATGGCACAACCATCATTGGCCTTATCTGACAAGTTTGCATATACGTAGACAGGAGGTTGAACAGCTGGCCCTCTGATGCGGCCATAACAA
Organism: Lampris incognitus; assembly: GCF_029633865.1. Taxonomy (NCBI): domain Eukaryota; kingdom Metazoa; phylum Chordata; class Actinopteri; order Lampriformes; family Lampridae; genus Lampris; species Lampris incognitus. The sequence continues at coordinate 36,403,141 of NC_079214.1, forward strand.
CCTGGAGCTGAACACGCTCAAAACTGGAGATGACAGTGGACTTCAGGAGGAGTCCCTTAACACTGCCCCCCCTATACTCAACAGCATGGTGTTTGCAGTGAAAACCTACAGATTTCTGGGTCCCACAATCTCTCAGGACCTAAGGTGGGCATCCAACACAGACACAATCATCAAAAAACCCCAGCAGGGGATGTACTTTCTCCACCAGCTCAGGAAGTTCAACCTGCCTCAGGAAGTTCTGATTCAGTTCTACTCTGCAATAATCCAGTCTGTTCTCTGCTCATCCATCACTGTCTGGTTCGGATCAGCCGCCAAATAGTACAGGGACAGAATACAACAGACAGTTAAGTCCGCAGAGAAAATCATTGGTGCCAGCCTGCCCTCTATTCAGGACTTATACATCTCCAGATTCAGAAAATGGGCAGGCAACATCACTGCAGACACATCACACCCTGGTCACAACCTGTTCCAACTCCTCCCCTCTGGTAGGCGCTACAGAGCACTGTACCCCAAAACAACCAGATATAAAAACAGTTTCTTTCCACGGGCTGTCACTCAAATGAATGCTTAACATTGTCAAATAAATCCAACCATGTTGTGTATATTGTACTGTACATTGTATGTATACTGGTATGCTCTGTCATGTCCATCTACCTCAGGCATGTATGTAAGTAACCTGCTAACATTTATTTCAGCATCTCTGATATATTCTCTGCACCATTGTACTTTATTGCCTCTTCTTTCACCTGTATAAAGTCAATGCTTGTGTATAGATCTGAAGATTATTGTGTTGTTATTCTATATTAAGTACACTGAGAGAGCCACGAAACTGGAGTCAAATTCCATGTATGTGCAAATTTACATGGCCAACAAATCCGATTCTGATTCTGAATATAGGGTTATAGCCTTCAGTGAAAATGTCCTGTCTACCTACTATACTTTCTTTTGGCAGAAAGCTCACATCTCTGCCATTTAGGCAACACCTTTAAATTCGGCTAAGTTACAACTTAAAACTGATGAGAAATGTTAACGTTCAAAAGAGTTCCGTTGGACATTTTGGACATAAGTTGAGTTTGGTAGTGTCAAGTATTGTACATGATGGATTAGCAACCCATCCACGGTGCCTGATGAGCTTCTGCCCAAAGTACACTGGGAAAGGCACCAAACTTTCGTGACCCTAAGAAAGAGTGATCAGTACCCAGCAAACATGCCTCTTTGGGGCCCATGTGGGGCCACTGTGGGCAGGAACAGAGGGCCCACGTTACCGGCATGAAATGCGGGGCACGTGTGGACCCCACACTAAAGGCCCTTGGTGGGGCCCCAGTGGGCTGCTCACACTAAGCAGAGTGGGCCCTCAGTGGGACCCATTGTGGGCCCGCAGCATGCCCATAGTATGCCCACACTTTGGGCTGGGAGCAGTGGTCCCACACGGGCCCATAGTGCCCCATGTGTGCCTGGTACGCTAGTGACATTTATTGACAGCCAGCTCAAACAAAAAAATTAAGAAAATATAAATTATATGAAGAAAGAATTTATTGAAAATTGGAAACAATTGGAATTGAAAAACAAAACTATATACCAAATTAAATGCTTTTATAAAACAGAACAACAAACATAGAACCACATTTGAACACAATAAGAACATTAAATCTAAAAGAAACCCAAACATTGAATCTATTTATTTTTTGCTCCTTCTGCTCCTTCCTCCATCTTTATCCTTGACATTTCTGAGCCACATTTTGATGGCAGCTTCCACCTCGGATGCTGTGGCCCGGCTGCTTTTTGTCACAGCATCTGAAGAAAACAACAATTGAAATGTAAGTGCACAGTATGAGTTAGCCACAGGTGGAGCATTTAATCTAGCCTGGGATCAGAAGTTAAGATCAAGTTAGAAGTTAGATTAACCTAGCTAAATTAATCTAATTTAATCTTAATCTGTCTTTGTATGCCTTTTTTTCCCTAGTGTAATCAGAAACAAAAATTATCACAAAATACTCTCATTTGGCCTTTACAATTAAATTCAAACTTTTGATTTTTTTCCCATTCTGAGGTCTTATTGCATATGAACATTACATACTGTACCTACGACTGCTCTGCACACCAGCATATCCCCAAAAGCCAACTTCTGGCCAGAGCCCTGCCACCACAGTTGTTGGGCCAGTGGGGTGGTTAGCAGGCGGACAAGGATCTGTCTTGTGTTGGAGGATGCATTCGCACCCCCATCTGTTGCCAGATACTTGGCCTAAATAGAGGTAATAATATATTAGTGTATTGACAAGACAGCAACAAACGGTAATGGAAAATGTAATGAACTTGTGATCATAGAATATTTTATGTGCTGGTTACTCAGAATAATACATAGACCTCACTATGTTCAGGTTTCACTGGAACTAATATGCACAGATGGATTATGGATGGATTAACAGATGTTCATTGCTGTGAGTATCACAAATGAAATTCCATTCACCTGTTGGGGTAGAGGCAAATCTCGAACAGAGATGTCTCAAAACCTGGGCAAGTAAAGCCAAAATTATCTGTATGTGACTGTGTTTTTTTATTTAGGTAAACTGACACTTGATTGTTCCGTGGATTCAGGCGGGGCAAAATTCAAATTAAACTACCCAAATCCAACTTCTTGGACTATTTAAAGTAATGAGGATTGGCACCACCCCGTGACCAAGCCCAAACGGAACCAGGGCTATAGGCTATTTTTACTTGTGTGCTGCTAGAGTGATGGAGTGTGTCAAGTTTATTACGGCACACATGCACAACATGTCAGATGTATTGCAGACTATATGAGACTACAATAAACTGCTGTGTGTGTATATTCGATAAATTTCTGATGGCTCAAAATTATTAAAATTGTAAAGTTATGAGTAATAGTTAATCCGTAATTAAGTTGGTTAAAAAAACAGCATGATCTGCTCTATGGGAACATTTAAGGGACAAAAAATTAACAAAAAAACTAGTGTTCTTTCTCTTAACTATAATATGAAACAGCTGCAACAAACCAGAAAGTTGAGACGGTACTTGTCTTGTTGGATGGGCAGTTTTAATTAAGTATGGGATGGACCGGTTAACCTTGGACAACTTGTTTACATTTTACTGTCATTTTTGCAGCGGTCTGACTATATGCAGCATTGGGCATGGGCGGTAAATAAAAAGTTTGAGTACCGCTTCCCCTAAAGCAGTTGTAATCTTAAAACGTTTTAACTGTACTGTCAACAGGGGGTTGACCTCAATGGTCAAAACTGCTGTGGGCCCCGCATGGGCTAACCCACAGTAAGCCCACATAGGTGCCTCAAAGGGCAAAACTGCTGTGGGCCCCGCATGGGCTGACCCACAGGGGGCCCATGTGGGCTTGCTGTAGGACCACAGTGGGTTGCCCACAGAAAACCCTCATGGGGGCCTCAAGGAGCAAAACTCCTGTGGGCCCCACATGGGCTGACCCACATGGGGCCCATATGGGCTTACTGTGGGCAAGAGCGCAGTTGGGCTTGCCCACAATAAGCCCACATAGGGGCCTCAAAAGGCAAAACTACTGTGGGCCCCGCATGGGCTAACCCCATGTGGGATTAGTGCGGGTTTGCCCCTGCCCACATTGCCCCACAGTAAACCCACACCTACCCACAGTGGGTCCGCACGGGCATGTTTGCTGGGTAATTGATGATGGCTATGTGTTATGTGTGGTGTTTAAGGCTGCCACCATGTCAATACCATAAAGTCAGTAGCATTTCCTCCCTGCTTCCATGAGCACAAGCCCCTCTGGAATCTTTGTGGCTTTAAATTGTTTCATATTCATTTAGCTTTCAAACTCCTCCAGCCTGAGGACCAGTTTCGAGAAACCAGCTGATCCTCCCTCCCCTTCCCTTTGTCTTTTCTCTTTAACTCCACTCAGCACTTCTCTCACAGCTAGTTTGTCTACCGAGACCTGATTAGTTTGAACGACGGATGGCAAAATGAGACAAAACGAGCAGTGAGGAAGAGGGCAGAGAAAGGAGATGATGTGCAGAGCATACACACATTGAATGGAAATGGGTGGAGGGACGTTGTGTGTGCTTTGCCGGAGAGTTGTAAAAACTGAAAATCAGCAAGCATTCAATCTGCTGAAGTGTCCTTGGCCAAGATACAGAATCCCTGCCAGAGGTGTTTACTCTATAGCCGATGCGGCACCCTGACCTCTATGTGGTGGAGGGGCAGGTGATAAGAGAATTCCTTAGTGGGGATCAATAAAGGGTCGCATTACTTCATTTGCAATTGAATGATAACTTCAGGTTAGGTGATTCTGAATGAAAAAGCGAGATATGTAAGACTTCTAGCCTAGAAGAATTGAAGTCATCCATCTAATTTTTGCAGTTACACAGTATTGTTCATGCCAGGCTTAAAAGATCCAAGGGTCATGGCTACTTTCAACACAGATAAAGAAAAACATTTAACCCTTCAACCAAAAAATTCAACCAAGTAAAAGAGAACTCCCACAGTGCTGTGGGAGTTCGAGTGTGTGTGCGAGTGTGAGTTTGCATTTGTATGCACTTTTGATTTATTGTGGGTGAGAGAGATTTAAAATGATGACACTTAACTGCAGGCTTGTTATACAAGGTCAGTGGCCTGTATGTATGTGCAGATGCCAACAGTTGACTCTGTATGGTGTGGTGTCTCTGTATGGTGTTTGTATTTGTTTATTCTGATGCGCTTGCCTGGATTTCTGTGATGTGTTTTCCATTATTCTTCTCAACTGAGTGGAAGGTTTGCATGTCATGTTGACTTTTTGTCTTCTGTCTTATTCGATAGATCGCAAAACTGAAATTCCATGAATAAGAAGTCCTGACATTTAGCTTCTCATTCTTGTAATGCCCATCAGATCAGAGCCTCTTCTTTTCTCTTGCCCTCATTTAGCCTCTCTCTTTCAGGTTAATCTATTTTTCTCTTGTGTTATTGGTTTAGTTGTTAATCAACTCTTTTCTCTGAATTTCTGAATCAGATTGTCCGTTTGCATTTCATGTTATCTCTTGTTGTTTGTGTGTGTGTGTGTGTGTGTGTGTGTGTGTGTGTGTGTGTGTGTGTGTGTGTGTGTGTGTGTGTGTGTGTGTGTGTGTGTGTGTGTGTGTGTGTTGCAGATTATCAATGTTGTTGGCTGGTTTTTAAGAAGTCATCCAGTAAAGTTTGTAACAGTGTGTACCAGAATGCCCCATTCATGTATGATCTTTTTATCCTCTGTTTATCTTAAGATGGGCACAAAGACAGTGTTGCTTCACTTTTCTTTTCTTTCATGTTGGTTAAATTTGTGTGTGTGTGTGTGCATGTGTGTGTGTGTGTGTGTGTGTGTGTGTGTGTGTGTTGCAGATTTATCGACGTTGTTGGCTGGTTTTTAAGAAGTCATCCAGTAAAGGGCCTCGCCGGCTGGAGAAATATCCTGATGAGAAGTCTGCCTACATCAGAGCTTGTCCCAAGGTGAGTGTGTGTGTGTGTGTGTGTGTGTGTGTGTGTGTGTGTGTGTGTGTGTGTGTGTGTGTGTGTGTGTGTGTGTGTGTGTGTGTGTGTGTGTGTGTGTTTGGTTGTGAGGCACTCCTTGTTTTGGTCCTTTGTACAACAGTAGGGTGCAAGACACCTGTCACACACATGTACACAAACCCGTGGCTGAAAGCAGACACTCTCACATCAAACATTGACTCTTGTACTCCTGAGCTCAGCAAGTCAGTATTCCCTCTCTCCCTCCTGTCTTTCTAAGAGTTTCCATCATTCTATCTGCCTCTGTCTCTATCTTTTTCTGTCTATCTTTCTGCACATCTGTTTCTATTTCTGTTTGTCTGTCTTACTGTGCATTTGTGTTTCTGCCTTTTTCTATTTATTTCTCTTTCACTTACACACATATGCACTCACATTATCTTTGCCCTCTCTTTCACCTGGGCTTTTCCATCTACATTTTCCAACTCCCTTGTTCAATATCCTTCACTCCATATTAAGCCATGCCAGTCGATTTGTACGGAGCTTTCCCTCTTGAAACTCAGAATCAGAATCATGTTTATTGGCCATGTGGGTTTGCACATACATGGCATTTGACTCTGGTTTCGTGGCTCTCTTAGTATACTTAACATAAAATAACAACACTATGGGCATCCAAGTAGCGTAGCAGTCTGTTCCGTTGCCTATCAACACAGGGATTGCCGTTCGAATCCCCGTGTTATTTCTGGCTTAGTCAGGCATCCCTACAGACACAATTGGCTGTGTCTATGGGTGGGAAGCCGATGTGGGTATATGTCCTGGTTGCTGCACTAGTGCATCCTCTGGTCAGTCGGGTGCCTGTTTGGGGGGAAGGGGGAACAGGGGGGAATAGCACGATCCTGCCACACACTACATTCCCCTGGCAAAACTCCTCACTGTCAGGTGAAAAGAAGCAGCTGGCGACTCCACATGTATTGGAGGAGGCATGTGGTAGTCTGCAGCCCTCCCCAGATCGGTAGAAGGGGTGTAGCAGCGACCAGGACAGCTTGGATGAGTGGGGTAATGGGCCTGATACAACTGGGGAGAAAAAGGGGGGAAAATTTAAAAAAAAGAATAACAACACTTCAACACAACAATCTTCAAGGATTGATTATATACAGGTGAAATAAGAGGTGATAAAGTGCAGTGGTGCAGAGAATATATGAGAGATGAAATTCAAGTTTCATTGTAGTTCCAAGACAAAAGTGTTAAGTATAACTATCTTCAGCACCCACTGGCCCATGTAAATCAAAAAACTTAAGCCGATGACTCTTCCTCATCCATTCTTTCATCCTTCAATCACGTTCATTCTATAGTGGCATTTGAATTCACATTTACATTTCATTTTTTAAGGTTCAAACAACCCAAACCAGACCTACAGCCTCCTTTAGTGCTGTGCTCTTCTTGGCAATTTTAGTCAGGTTGTACCAACAAACATATGAAGTATGCTAACAGAAAAATTAGCTTCAATGTGGGGTTTACTGCGATCTTCAATCTGGCATATAGTCATTGGAACTTATACCTCTGCGATCGGTCAGGTGACAGAGATCAGCAACGTGAAGAATGTGACACGGCTGCCCCGGGATACCAAACGACAAGCTGTGGCCATTGTGTTTACAGATGACACCTCACGTACCTTCACCTGTGAATCAGGTATGGTCCACACACACGCACGCACGCACGCACGCACGCACACACATATCCTTGCCCTGAAGCTGCTTTTTTCATGTCCTGTGTGAAGCTTGGTATTAATATTTCATGAATTTGCCTTGAGTATTTTGAACTGATGTTCTGTATTTATTCAAATTTTTCTTCTTTTCATATTTATCCTTGTAATAACTGTACAACGGTTAACCTCTCTGTATTACCCACCTTAGTTATCACCACTATTAATATTCTACTTTGTATTTTATCAACCTATTCATATTTTAGAACAACTTTTATTGGCAATAAGGGTCATTTGGTGGGTACCAAAACATCTGACTTTGTGTATCCCAATAATATTTTCATTGGTGGTAGTATTAGTCACTGATTGGTTAGTCTAATCATAACAATCTGTACAGTGTCCCTGATGTGGTGTCCCTCCTTTGATTTGGGAAAACAAACACATTTTGATAGTGAGGCTAAGCAAATATACCTTTACTTTCTTTACTTTTTATGCCCAGAACTCGAGCTGGTCCTCAGACCTATAATAACTCAAGTATTTATACATACATATATAAAAACACAGAGTTGATATAATGATAATGATGTCTCTCTTTATCTCTTTGTCTCTCTCATTTCAGAACTGGAGGCAGAAGAGTGGTTGAAGACTCTGTCAGTCGAATGTCTGGGGACCCGCCTCAATGACATTAGTATGGGAGAGCCTGACCTTCTGGCAGCCGGAGTGCAGTGTGAACACACTGGTCAGACACACACACACACTAAAACATGACAATCTCACCAAAAAAGACAAGACAAAAAGAACTATTCCTCTCATCACCATCGTCACCATCATTATTTTTGTGTCCGTCCCCTTAGAGCGCTTCAATGTGTTCCTTCTCCCCTGCCCTAACTTGGACATCTATGGAGAGTGTATGATGCAGATCACCCATGAAAACATCTACCTGTGGGACATCCACAACCCTCGCACCAAGCTGGTCACATGGCCCCTCTGTTCTCTGCGCAGATACGGCCGGGATGCCACCCGCTTCACCTTCGAGGCTGGACGGTGAGGGAAAAAAAAAAAAAACACCATTCTATCTCAGTTGACACATTAACTTTTTCACCTGAAGCAACTGGGAAAGCATAAAGGCTTCTTTCTGATGTTTTGGCATTTTCATTTAGTTTTTCTCAGTGCAAATTCAGAGTTAGAATTGAAAAAGCTTGATAAAAACAAAGCTACTGAAAGAAGGCGAAACGGCATTCTCTTGTCCCCACATAACATGTTACCCCACACAGACTCACTCACACACACATGCAGATGCACACACATGCACACACATACATGCACACATGCACATGCATACATCTGTATTGTCAACTGAACAGTACAAATGTGTTTAGGGAGAGGAAGGGACATAATGTCATTTATTATTTCTAACTGTATTTTTAGTAGAGACACATGCACATGCTCACAACCACCCACACACAAACACTGACCCGCACATGCACACACAGATACACAGGGACATTCTGTTTGGCCTTGCCCCATAGAGAGATTGATTGAATAGATTTGAGGTGAATCAATGCTAGGCCAGACCTTCTTATCTCCTCCCCTTTGATAAAAACCGGAGGAGGTACGATTGGGTCAGCATGCAGATAATAGCTTGTGTGTGTGTGCAAGTGTGTGTGCCTTTTTGTATTTGTGTGTGTCTAAGAAAGTGAGAGAGAAAGAAAGATTAAGAGACACTGAAAGGGAGAAAAAATGCTAGTGATGATGCGTGAGAGAGAGGATAAACAAAAGGACATAGCATGTGGGCCACTGTCACAGAAAGTGCGGAAACACAGTGCCATCTAAAGGTGGATACTATGTACTGCGTTACTGTCCCTAATTGAATCCCCCTCTCTCGTTGATTCCTCAAAATCTTTTTGTAGATATTGCACCAAAAACCAGACATTTGCAGCTAGAATAGTCATTTACCACATTAGCAATGTATAGAGTGTATTTCTTTAAAGTTAAGACTAGTTTAAAGTTATCTTCATTGAAAAGTACAGTGCTTTTCCTTCAAAAATATGGACATTTCAATGTGATCCCAAACTTTTGAACGGTAGTGTATATATACTATATATATACATCCATCCATCCATCCATCCATTATCCGAACCGCTTATCCTGCTCTCAAGGTCGTGGGAATGCTGGAGCCTATCCCAGCTATCCCAGCAGTCATTGGGCAGCAGATGATATATATATATATATATATATATATATATATATGTGTGTGTGTGTGTGTGTGTGTGTTTATATACGTATGTACTATATATATGTGTGTGTATGTACGTATGTATGTATGTGTGTATGTATGTGTGTGTGTGTGTGTTTATATACACTCACTGGCCACTTTATTAGGTACACCTTGCTAGTACCGGGTTGGACCCCCTTTTGCCTTCAGAACTGCCTTAATCCTTCGTGGCATAGATTCAACAAGGTACTGGAAACATTCCTCAAGAGAGTTTGGTCCATATTGACATGATAGCATCACGCAGTTGCTGCAGATTTGTCGGCTGCACATCCATGATGCGAATCTCCCGGTCCACCACATCCCAAAGGTGCTCTATTGGATTGAGATCTGGTGACTGTGGAGGCCATTTGAGTACAGTGAACTCATTGTCATGTTCAAGAAACCAGTCTGAGATGATTCGAGTTTTATGACATGGCGCGTTATCCTGCTGGAAGTAGCCATCAGAAGATGGGAACACTGTGGTCATAAAGGGATGGACATGGTCAGCAACAATACTCAGGTAGGCTGTGGCGTTGACACGATGCTCAATTGGTACTAAGGGGCCCAAAGTGTGCCAAGAAAATATCCCCCACACCATTACACCACCACCACCAGCCTGAACCGTTGATACAAGGCAGGATGGATCCATGCTTTCATGTTGTTGACGCCAAATTCTGACCCTACCATCCGAATGTCGCAGCAGAAATCGAGACTCATCAGACCAGGCAACGTTTTTCCAATCTTCTATTGTCCAATTTTGGTGAGCCTGTGCGAATTGTAGCCTCAGTTTCCTGTTCTTAGCTGACAGGAGTGGCACCCGGTGTGGTCTTCTGCTGCTGTAGCCCATCTGCCTCAAGGTTCGACGTGTTGTGCGTTCAGAGATGCTCTTCTGCATACCTCGGTTGTAATGAGTGGTTATTTGAGTTACTGTTGCCTTTCTATCAGCTCGAACCAGTCTGGACATTCTCCTCCGACCTCTGGCATCAACAAGGCATTTTCGCCCACAGAACTGCCGCTCACTGGATATTTTCTCTTTTTCGGACCATTCTCTGTAAACCCTAGAGATGGTTGTGTGTGAAAATCCCAGTAGATCAGCAGTTTCTGAAATACTCAGACCAGCCCGTCTGGCACCAACAACCATGCCACGTTCAAAGTCACTTAAATCACCTTTCTTCCCCGTTCTGATGCTCGGTTTGAACTGCAGCAGATCGTCTTGACCATGTCTACATGCCTAAATGCATTGAGTTGCTGCCATGTGATTGGCTGATTATAAATTTGCGTTAACGAGCAGTTGGACGGGTGTGCCTAATAAAGTGGCCGGTGAGTGTATGTACTATATATATATGTATGTATGTATATGTATGTATGTATGTGTGTGTGTGTGTGTGTGTGTATATATATATACACACACACACACACACACACACACACACACATATATATATATATATATATATATATATATATATATATATAGGCAACATAGCATGTATTCGCTGTTTTTTTTCCCCATTGTATAGCCAACTTGGCAGCTGATGAGTGCGCGACGCACGAAACAGGCTTGTACTGCTATGAATTAAAGATTTTTCCTACATCTATCTTAATATTTTGCTCATTATTTTTGAGCACTTTCATCAATACCATTGACAGTTTCTAAAAAAAACGCTATATATACATATATATATATATATATATATATATATATATATATATATATATGTGTGTGTGTGTGTGTGTGTCACATATGTGTGTGTGCGTGTCTGTGTCTGTTGGTGTGTCCACATAAGGGGAGAATGTTAACCAGCAAGGTGTGCCTCACTGATCAGCTGGGCCAGTCCCGATATTTTCTGCCTCTTAACCGGCACGTAAACCAAACTCCCCCTTTCCACAGATAAATTTTCTCAGTTGTATGTGGTTATATTTCTATTCAAACATTGAGCCAATGTCAAGGACACATTAAAAAAGCAATAAAAATCAAGTCCAAACTAGGTGCATTTACTCTTAGCTTGCTGGAAGATCAAAGGTGCACATGTCACAGACATTCAGGAGAAAAGGAAACAGGTTGAAAAGAGTAATTTGCAATTGCATGAGTCTGGAAATTGCTTTTCTGTTGCTCTTTATTGCACAATCTTGTTCTTGACATGTCAACTTCTCAAAACTCTGATCTGCGATTTGTAAGACTTAGTGTATACTTTTGTTCAGGATGTGCGACAGCGGCGAGGGTCTTTATACATTTCAGACCAGGGAAGGAGAGCAGATCTACCAGCGGGTCCACTCCTCCACACTGGCCATTGCAGAGCAGCACAAAAAAGTCCTGTTAGAAATGGAGAAAAACAGCAGGGTAAGACACTGCTGGAAGTGGTCTGTCTGTCTCTCTGTCTGTCTGTCTCTCTCGCTCTCTCTCTCTCACACACACACACACACACACACACACACATACACACACACACACATGCACACACACTCATGCACACATGCATGCCTGCACACATGTATTGTTGCTAATTCACGTACAGCATGCTCCAACAATACAGTTGCCATTAAACATATTTTCTAATCATAGATAGTATTTCACACCTCATATGACCTTGGCAGCACAACCTTCAAACATGTTTTTACAATGTATTGTTGATTTAAACTCATTTAAAAAGCTGTTCTCTTTTTTTTTCAACTTAAATGATTAACTCTCCGACCCTGTTTGGGCTGAAACTTCATTCATTAAGGTACAATCTGTAATGGCATATACTGCCACAGCTATGTGGAGTATACTGCGACAGCACAAGCACTTTACTGACAACAAGAAACAAGACTTACTGTTTCTCATCATCAACGGACAACCAAAAGACTAAAAAGAAATCAAAAGCATGGCAGCATTAGTATTAGTATTAGTATTTCATATTTACAAATAATGATGCAAGCTATGTTTATGAATGCTGACTGAAACAATGACAGAAGTGTCGTGGACAGCCGCTGAGCGCATCATTTGCGGACTGTACCTTTAAGTTCAAACAGGGTCAGAGTTTGAACTTAGGGAACTTAAAGGTTTAAACCTCAGTTCTGAAGCTCATGTTAGTGTTGCTTGTTAATTCACCATCTGTAAATGTATTTATTCATGGGAAAACATAAGTATCATTCTCCACTTTGGAACCTAGTGTTACATTAAGTGTTTTATGACTGTATTTATGGAGGTTGTGTTTGCATAAATATTGTTCTATCTGTCTATTTTAATCAAAGTCTGTCTGCCTATCCTGCATCAATATACTATATATAACCAAAAAAATAGAATTAAGTCAAGTTCCTTGCACATGCAAGGGTACAATATGTCTGATGAGAAAGTAAATCTGATTCTTAATCATGTCTGTGTCTTCTAGTTAATGTCTAAGAGTTCGGAGGCAGGCTCTTATCCCTGCACTCCCACCGCCATCCTGCCACGTTCTGCATTCTGGCATCACATCAATGGCAACCAGGCTGGCATGGAGCCCAGCAATGGTAAATGCTCCTCGCCCTAATCTTTAAAAGTAACACTTAAACATTTAGTTTCACCCCTGTTCATTTCTAACCAGCACAAAACAAGTTTTGAGAAACGTCTTTCGTCTTCTCATTTGTTTACCATCGTGAACATTCTTAGTTAAAATCAGTAAATAAATGCTAGGCACTAACGAGTCTTCTATAATGTTGCTAGAAAGACTTGATTTCCTCCAAAATGAACTCTTCTCTCTTTTTCAGTAACCTGAAACTCCAAAAACAGAGCTGAAGGAAAATAACAAAGAAATGTGGAGACTAAAATTGTCAAGCTTTTCTAATTCTGAATGCTAAACATTTCAGAGCATCTCTGTACACCTACATTAATCCTAAACAGTGGACACAAGCCCCAATATCTTAAAAATAGTCTAGGCTTAAAGGCAGACTGAGTAGGATTTGTTAGTTGCAGCTTGTAAACACAACATTCAAAGTTGGCCGCTCCTCCCCAGCTCAATGAGGAGGTGCCAAACCGGACAAAAGCTGAGCGAAAATTGCGAGAGGAAACGGGGCTACACGTGCGAGAAAAGATGTGTTACTGCACGATAGAGGCTGAATTGCCGTTTATTGTGCAAGATAGACAGAGTTACTGCACAAGAGAGGTTTACTTTAAGAAGGATGGACACAGTAAAAACACTGAAGTTAATTTGATCTGCAAACTCCATTCTAAAACCCCAGATCTGTGAATCAAGCCCAGAGGCAACAGTGCTGCTCGTTGATATTAATTATTTTACTCTGATGGTAGTAGGCCTGGCGGCATGGTGGCGCAGTGGTTAGCACAGTCGCCACACAGCAAGAAGGTCCTGGGTTTGAGCCGCGGCGTAGTCCAACCTTGGGGGTCGTCCTCTGTGTGGAGTTGGTATGTTCTCCCCGTGTCTGCATGGGTTTCCTCCGGGGGCTCTGGTTTCCTCCCACAGTCCAAAGACATGCAGGTCAGGTGAAACGGCCATACGAAATTGTCCCTAGGTATGTGTGTGTGTGTGTGTGTGTGTGTGTGTGTGTGTGTGTGTGTGTGTGTGTGTGTGTGTGTGTGTGTGTATGTTGGCCCTGTGTGATAGTCTGGCGGCCTGTCCAGGGTGTCTCCCTGCCTGCCGCCCAATGACTGCTGGGATAGGCTGCAGCATCCCTGCGACCCTGAGAGCAGGATAAGTGGTTCAGATAATGGATGGATGGATGGATGGTAGCCTACTTGCAGTAATTCACACTGTGTCTTGGTTTACTCAGGGTATATTTTGTTGGATAAAATCTCAGAGCATGGTGCTTACTCTGTATCAGTCTCTGGATCATCAGAAATAAACAGAATACATGCATACAACATTGCTGAAGAGGCTTGTCCTTTGTATATAATGTGTGTGTATGAGATATGAGTATTTGAACTAATAAGTGTAAGTAAAAATACACCGACAGCAGAGCCTTTTTACCAAAGCCACAGCCACACAGGAGTCCTCTCTCAAGGTGTTATGATGTTTCCCTTGAGCTTGCTAAAACAAAGAAGTCGTCAGATGGCGAAACAGTGAAGCTATGTGCAGTAGAAATGGCTAAAGCTTTTGGAGATGATAACATGGCTGTGGGTGGGTTTCAATGGCTTTCAATGGCTTCATCAGTGTATGAATGTGTGTGTGAATGGGTGAATGTGAGATATACATTGTACAAAAGCGCTTTGAGTGATTGGTATATGAGAAAAGCGCTATATAAAATGCAGTCCATTTACCATTTAAGTCACTTTTGGAAAAAGTGGCCTCTGTCACGTGGAACTCGATCCCTCTCATGTGGTGGAACTCATTCTCTCTGTACAGTAACATCCTCTCTAATGCACAATAATAACTCGGTCTCTCTTGCCCAGTAATTTGGTTTCTGTCCCGCACTAAATGGTACTTCAGCATCTCGCACGGTATCTCGTTCTCTCTCGTGCACCTTAAGTCCTTCAACATTTCTTCTGTACATTCATTTACTCGCCCAATTTTTGCTCACCGTTTGTCCAGTTCAGCGCCTCATAAACGTCACCAGAAGGACACCCCCACTCTGACTGCAGTCTCCAGAACACATCCCAGTGTACAGGCCAACTCCATGTCGCTCTTCATCCCCATCCTCTCCTTCAGTGCTTACCAGCAGGTGAAAGACAACCCCAGAGTCACTCTTGTTTTGGAAGGAGCTTTGTCCGCTTGGTGTTTCACCTCACTACACTGTAAATTCTAACAAGTTGAATTTACTTAGAAAAATTAGGAAACCGATTACCTTGGGAAAAGTAAGTAAATGAACTTAATTGTGTCAAGTTTTGTGAAATGATTTTATTTGAAATGATTTCACACAACTTGACACACTTAAGTTAATTTACTTATTTTTCCCAAGCTCATCGGTTTCTCAATTATTTTTTTTAAAGTAAACTTAAGTTGTTAGAATTTACAGTGTATATATGCGTCATTTTGGTGCTATGTCCGCCATTTTTGTAGCTTCCTCTGGGACACAGGGGTAAAGAGTCAGTGCTGGGCCCCAATGCAAGATGGTGAAAGCGGGCCCTGGTCTCCCCATCACAATCAGACATAACATAACATAATGTCAGTAGCGAATGAAAGATGTGAACGTATGCAGCTATAAAATGACCAGCAACAGTGAAATGCACTGCACAGTTGACGCCTAAAAGAAATGATTACTAGGAGACCATCGTGCTACAGAAGAGAGGTCATAGTAACAAGGCCAAGATAGTAATAGACTAGCCTACACAACAAAATCTGGTGTCGGAGCACCATAACAGATGAAAACATAATCAGTGACGACGCAACCGCACATTGACAACATTATTCATGTCTGCACATACGCCTTACAAACACAAAATACAAGTGTGTAGGTTGATTATTAGTCAAATAAATAAAAAATAAGGCTCACACTTTATTTTACGGTGCACTAATAAGATGCAACAAGCCACACTTTGAATCAAATTAGACAAAAGCTAGAAATGATATATTCTTTATTAGACAGTAACCAAACACAGTTATCCCCTAATTAGACACCATACACCTAAGTTATGCTGTAATTAGAAACCGCATATAGTGTCGTATTAGACCCAAAATATACTACACTTAGATACTATTACACCAACGTATACTCTAATTAGAAACCAATCACATCTGATCACTACTTCACACGTCTCTCATAGCCTGGGTGTTCTCCAGAGTCCTACGGATTTTGTAGGTAGTAATACATAGCCTAATACATACCTCCTAGATGCGCTGCTCCCGTACCAGCTATGACATCAGACCATTTAATGCCATGTCACTACCTGATCCCCATAACATTAGGCTATGGAAGCTGCCAGGACATTGCATCTTTATTTCCTACCATTAGACCCTTATTAGACTTTCTTAGAGGGTAATTTGTGCCACATTACAACAGATCTGTGCCGTAAACTAAAGTGAAATCCATCTCTATTTCCCACTGTCAGGCCCTTATTAGACTTTCTTAGAGGGTAGTTTGTGACACATTACAAAGGACTGTATCATAAACTAAAGCAGGGTTCCTACAGCTTAAGGCAAGTTAGGTTTAAGACTTTTTTTATGGCACTCAGAATGAAATTAAGACCAATTTGGTTAGCATCGTTGCCTCACAGCAAGAAGGTCTGGGTTCGAATCCCAAGCTGTCCCAGGTGTGGAGTTTAAATGTTGTCCCCGTGTCTGTGTGGGTTTCCTCTGTGTGGAGTTTAAATGTTGTGTCTGTGTGGGTTTCCTCCGGGTGCTCTGGTTTCCTCCCACCATCAATAGACATGCATGTTAGGGATAATGCCCCTGACTGAGGCATGGCAAGAAGAACCGGAGCTGGTCCCCAGTGGCTGCCCACTGCCCTTAAGCAGTCAGTGGGGGTTGAAATTGGTTAAATGTAGAGGATGAATTTTCCCAAGGGGATTAAGAAAGTACATCCAAAAAAAAAATCACATAGGGTTGGGGACAATTTTGCCAAAATGTTTATTGTAACATAAAATGTGACTTTTTTGGTCCAGTGAAAAAGTGAGATGATCTACTTCAATTGTTGAAAAAGAAAAGCAACACTTTCTTGAGTGGAACACATGGAAAACAATAACGATAAAAATAAAAATCATGAATCATCAGTAAAAAGGCACTATTGGCTGAGTACTATAGGATAGCTATTCTACTGCAGTCATCAAGTATTTTATCTTTTAATGAGGCATCACATCATAGGACAACATGGCTATAGAAAGCTGAGAGTATGTCCTGATCTGCAGGCTTTCATCAATTTTGCCTCAACTTGTGTGGCAAGCAGATCAGCATCATCCTGCAGAATGTTTGCCACCTAAAACAGTTTTTTTTTCTTCTTCTTCTTCTTCCCATCGTGCTATTATTCTTCTTCTCATGAACATTTGTTATTCAACCAAGATTTTGGGGCACGGAGGAAACTGGCACCAGGCAATGTATATTAAGAGGCATGGTGTATTTTGTGCAAGAAGTGTTTCAAACTTGACACAGTACGAAAAAGAAGACAAATTCTGTTTGAGGTGGCAAACATTCTGCAGGATGATGCCGATCAACTCGCCACACAAGCTGAAGGAAATGTTAGCCCGAAAAAATAGCAGAATTACAACAGGTGGAGGCAGAATTGATGAATGCCTGCAGATTGGGATTACAGTTTTTTGTAAGCATGTTTTCCTATGATATGATGCTTCACTAAAAGACAAAATATTCGATGAATGCCGTAGAATAGCTATCCTTTAGGTCTCAGCCACTTGTGCCCTATTACTGATGAGTCATGATTTTTATTTTTATTTTTTTTGTTATTGTTTTCCATGTTCTACTCTAGAAAGTTTTGCTTTTTTTTTTCAGCAGTTGAAGTAGCTCATCTAACTGGACCAAGAAAGGTCACATTTTATGTTACAGTAAACGTTTGGGCAAAATTGTCCCTACCCTAAGTTACTGATAGGTTTTTTTGTTTTTTCTTTAATTTTGGTTATTGTAAAATTGGTCAAATGTTATTCCGAGAGGCATGAAAAAAGTGTAGAAAAGTCTTAAATCTAACTTGCTTTAAGCTGTAGGAACCCGGCTTTAGTTTATGGCACAGTTCTTTTGTAATGTGTCACAAACAGTGGGAGATATAGATGGTTATCTTTATCACTTTATATTCACTTATCAGTTTAGTTTACAGTCATGGGTGGTGCTATTAAGAGGCTACGGGAAGCTTAACTTCCCCAAAATTATCACTGAAAAAATGTAACATAAATCCTAAAAATCCTATCTATCTATCTATCTATCTATCTATCTATCTATCTATCTATCTATCTATCTATCTATCTATCTATCTATCTATCTATCTATCTATCTATCTATCTATCTATCTATCTATCTATCTATCTATCTATCTATCTATCTATCTATCTATCTGTCTATCTGTCTATCTGTCTGTCTGTGATTAAAAGAATCATCCAACACATGAGTGGACCACTGACGTGCATATGTGGTCAGTTATTTATCTTTTTATCTCTACTTTTATTTCTTTTTTAGCGATCGTGACAGTAATTCAACTTCCCTGACATTCTGGTTTAGTTTAGCGAACATTTTTCACAGAGTGATGTAAAGGAATGAAGTATGTTTGAGTGATGCCATGATTTAAAGAAAAATCAAATAATTTGGGGTCAAAGGAATAGGCTAAAAAGTCAACGGTGGGAAATAAAGATGCAATGTCCTGGCAGCTTCCATAGCCTAATGTTACTGGGGAAGGGTGGTGACACGGCATTAAATGGTCTGATGTCTTAGCTGGTATGGGAGTAGAGCATCGAGGAAGTATGTATTAGGTTTTTAGGTAGTATTACTACTACCTACAAACTTACCATGGGACTCTGGAGAACATCCAGGCTGCGAGGGACATGTAAAGTAGTGACCAGATGTGACTGGTTTCTAAGTAGAGTATAAGTGGTATAATAGTGTTTTAGTATATTTTGGATCTAATACAGCAATTATATGCAGTTTCTAATTACAGAATAATTTAGGTGTACGGTATCTAATTAGTAGATAACTGTTTGTTTACCGTCTAATAAAAAACATATTATTTCTAGTTTTTTGTCCAATTTGATGCAAAGTATGGCTTGGAGGAAAAGTAGGGCGGCACGGTGGCTCAGTGGTTAGCACTGTTGCCTCACAGCAAGAAGGTCCTGGGTTCGAACCCAGGCCATCCCAGGTCCTTTCTGTGTGGAGTCTGCATGTTCTCACCATGTCTGCGTGGATTTCCTCTGGGTGTTCCAGTTTCCTCCCACCATCAAAAAGACATGCATGTTAGGGTTAATACTCCTGTCTGTGCCCCTGAGCAAGGCAATGGAAAGGAGAACTGGAGTTGGTCCCTGGGTGCTGCAGCTGCCCACTGCTCCTATACAACATGATGGGTTAAATGCAGAGAACAAATTTCATTGTAACCTATACAATGACAAACATAAAGTGGCTTTCCTTCTTGTTTCATCTTATTAGTGTATCATAAAATAAAGTGCAACTTAAGTAAGTCCTACTTACACCATAGGCACACTCTCCAGGCTTTTTGCTGTGCAAAGTTTTGGCACTTCACCAGCTAGCTAACTCTTCTCTGTGGATTATGCTATGCAGTAATTATGTGCGGACACACATTTTTGAACATATCAAATATCGTAGACTCAATGCTCGAGATCTTTGATATAATAGTGGTGAGATAAAGATGGGTCTGTGTATGCGGGCCCTAAACTGTTGGGGGCCCCAATGCAGCTGCATTACCTGCATATATATGTTAGTTTCACCTCTGCTCTTGGATGTGTGCTTGATCTCGCACCTGGTCGCTACATTTTTATAGAGTCCCGCTGCCAGAAACGTCCCATACACTGCAAAATAAGAAAATAAAGGCAGAGGACAGGGTCTCTGCAGATACAGACACCGCCACACACATCTAGTGGCTCATAAGAGATGATTGAGAGGGATTATTTTTGTATGAGTCTGTGCACTGATTTTTGGGAAAATTGTACTCATATTACCCTTAAACCTAATCCACATCTCAGATATCTTATATATCCAAACCTGAAGGAAGGATTCTTTCCAAAATTAATTGAGATATCACACTTTATTACATTTATAAATGGCAAAGATTTAGACCATGATGTTTGGCCACATAAACAAGATGACTGGTTGTCAATAACGCTATGCATAATGAACTGCTTATCTACTCATCAATAGTTAGTATTGATTTATGCATCACCCTATACAGTAACTCCTCATTGTTACAATTTGTCTTCAGTCATTACTTCAAAGGTTTACCTTCCACTTCAGAGTTGTAATTTGGCAGCAGTCGATGGTCATGTTGTGTCGTTAAAGCCAACTGGTTTATTATACCTGCTGTTTATCTGCAGGTGATTCTTCTGAAGATGACCTCCTCTCCTCTCGCCTGCTGCCTGACCACCACGCCACCCTGCCCCTGGCACATACACACTCCCAGACGCAGCCACGCACACACTCCCCGACACACCACCTCACCTTCCCCGGACAGTGACACATACAGAAAATGATAGAGTAAGACATGGACATTGGACGTAAGCATCAAAACCACATGCATTCACAGTGACATACTCTCAAACATACACATTTTTACATGCAAAGGCACACATACATACAGACACATTCACATACACATGTGCAGGCATACACATAGTAGACATAAAGACAAGCACACAAACCCGAAAACCCCAATTTACTCACTCACACAGACACACACACAAACACAGATGCAATCAGCCGCTCACTATCCTCCCTTCCTTCACCCTCTTTCACCCCAACATCACACCTCTCAGCCAATCACCATTAAGAGAACATCTTAATTTCCTTAAAGCAGGAAGTGAGAACAGCTTTCTGTGTAAGACCCAAAGGGAGATTGGGTTTCCTTGTTGGACCACACATCTCACAATCCCACAGTATTGGAAAACACGCATAATAAGGCCCGGCATTTTAGTTTAGTTTTTTTTTTTTTTAAGGATTTTTTACTGGGTTATTGTGCAGAACAGAGCTGCTTGGTGCCACTGTCTTACGTCTGATGGCCCAATATGAACCTGTGCTAAAATCGACGTACACGTCGAAATTTGCAGTTACAGCAGTGCCAGCTGACCTGCTCCATTACCCGATGTCCTTGTCTCGGTAGATTTACTTTATCAATAAATGATCTGACTTTACCTTGTATCAGTAAGATGCACCGAGGTTGTGGAATGTTTTAAACGAAGGACTGGAACTTTGAACTTTGCCTCTTTCTCTTCTGAACTCTGACCCTGTGTCAGATTGGACATTTACCCGAGAATGCCAGACTTTCTGTAGATGTACCTCGTTCCAGCTCCGATGGTTCATGCTTATTTGCAGCTACATTCCCGCAGACCTCAACCTGTTTATTTTCTCAGAATTCAGTCTCAAAGGGCAGAGATCCTGCATGGATGACCTTCCAGTAAATTATCTCCAAACTTCAACCGTCATGACCTCAACCATCTCTCAAATCCTGCTTCTTACCACTGGCTTTGGGTTTTTCCTTCAGAGTTTGTGTGTGTGTGTGTGTGTGTGTGTGTGTGTGTGTGTGTGTGTGAGAGAGAGAGAGAGAGAGAGAGAGAGAGAGAGAGAGAGAGAGAGAGAGAGAGAGAGCTTTTGCGCCACTTGTATGCTTGTATTAACTAGATCCTTATGTCTTTCATCCAGACAGCGTGACATTACAACATGCTGTCCTTGCCTTCTTTTTCACTTTGTCCAACAGAGAAAATAGCCATTGATTTTTGATGGGTGTGTTTAGGTGTAAGGTAGTGATAAGGAGGAGAGAGGAAGGCGGAGGAGGGAGGGAGGAGATAAGTTGGAGAGAGGTGGTCAACACGCCAGGGAGGGATGCCGGTAAGCAAGAGGGAGAAGGAGAAACTCGAATAGCCATTCTCACGGTCATGAACATATTCTTTGAGAGCGACGTCTCTGACGATGGTTTGTTCCTATGAAGTATGATAACCGTTATGATAACTGAATACTGTTGATCTAAAGGTGGGGGATTTTCCTTCAGATTCAAGTACAACAGTTAAGGTTTTGTCAGGTTTGTTCGGAAGCTGTTATAAAAACATTATTTTCAGAGAACTGTCACCACTCGTTTCATTACAGTATGTATTAATGTTGAGCATGGGTACAGGTCAAACTTAATTTCACTTCAGTTTTTTATCAATGAAGACCAAAATAAAACACGTTGAATGCAAACAGAAGGAATTTGCATTTACTGCTACTGGATATACATAGAAATGAATAGGGACAGCGTAGCATAAATGTTTTTGGCGTTAGGATATTGCATCATAATTGACATTACAATATTTAATGCTGGAATTCTTGTGCAACCTACATTTATGCTTTATGGTTTATTTAATGTCATTTCAATATGAAAGGGCTAAGCATTTTGTTGGATGTACCCAGTATAAGTTGTCTATTATGTATAGATTTGTGTGGACATACATGTACCCTAAGTTTTGCCTTTTGCTGCCCTCTTGAGTGACCTTTTTTTACATGTCTATTTATTTCATATTCTGTATTAAGCAGTCGTGTTTGTGCTCGTGTGTGTGTGTGTGTGTGTGCGCGCGTGTGCACGTGTGTATGCGTGTTTACATGTGTGTGTGCGTGCACGTGTGTATGCGTGTGTGTGTGTGTATTTGTATATGATTTAAGGAATTTTGGGGGAATATGTGTTCATCTAAAATGCATGCACTCAACACTTTTTTTTATATACTCCTTAATGTGGATTATCCAAACGGTAGCCTACAGTTATGGACCAGCTTGTCCAGACTAAATGAGTGTGGATTGTCATTCTTCACCAGTCAGTCCTCTTTACCTTCTCTCCTCACAACTTGAATCTTTTTTGCCTTATATTATTCACTTCGTCTGTGCCACTGTTTTTCTTTTTCTTTTTTTTTTTTTTTACAAAAAAAACAGAAGAAAAGAGCAAAAAAAAACAAAAACAAACAAAAAAACACTAGATGTACTGTTTTGTTACTGGGAGAAATCCTGTGGAAATTGAACTGGGTACCAGTACCTCATGGAAACAATTGAACGATGGGACAGTCAATGGTGTATTTTCTGGGTTTTCTCTGGTATTGAAAGCTGCAGACAGAGTTTATTACATGTTGATTGTGTGACTGTAGTGCTAGCACAGTGTTATCACACATTGACTTCCCCTTATCTTTGTAACCAACGACAAAACGTCTTCACTCCTTTACATTGTCAACACCTGGTGCATGTTTTGGAGAAAAATTAAAGTCCATTCCTTATTGATTGATGTTACTCTTGATTGTGATATGTCAACATTTTGAACGCAATCTTTGAGACGTAACATGGTTTCACATTGCATCACTTTGCAACAAGGAGAATAAAGTGAGCTATGTGTTTCTGTTTCCAATAGAAACACATATCTATTGTGACACATACAGATAGAGAAAGGTCCACATGGATGCCTATAAAAGCTTCATGATGGCTTAACTCAAGTGATAAACAGCCTCATAGGTAAGAAATGCAACATAATGATCAAAGTGTGAAGGTATTGTGTGTGGAGGTAATAATCCTCTTCCATGGATTTCACGATGGACCTCAACAAACTCTCAGGTAAAATGGATCTATTTATTTGCAAACAAATGTTGGCGTTAAAAGAAAAGATAATTTTGATTTTTTTCTGCATTCACTCAAATATAAGTGACTGATAACTATGTACTATTGGAACAAGAAAGTGGACACTCCAGGGTTCCCAGCTTTAATGGTTGCTGGCCTTGAAAAAAAATGATGTGGTTTATTTTTCAAAAGTTCATTGCATGTTTGTGCATGAGTAATCCATTTTATAATATTGTCTAAATTTTCAACATGTTAGTGAGGTTTCTTGGGATAAATCTTGAGTATATTTGAGTGGGCCAAGCAGTGGAGTTTTGTACCAACTGCAGATGGTGGAGGGAGCCTATGCTGATACCCAAGTAAAGTGCATAGCAATAGTCAAGCTGAGAATAGATAAAAGCATGTACAACTTTTTGCAAATCAGCAATTAATAAAAATTACTAATTTTGGAGATGACCTTGAGCTGGAGAAAGCATGACTGAACAACATGTTTAATTTGATTATCAAAACCAAGGGTAGCATTGACTGTTAACCCAAGATTCCTAGCAGTCTGCTTAAGACTACCTGACAGACCACCAAGATTAGTATCAAAACGGCTGATGGAATTTGGGGACCAAAGAGAATGACATCCAGGAAAATTTTCAACATCCAGGTTTTAATGTCAGAGAAGTAAGTTATGAGATTACCTATGGCACTAGGATCTGTGGGTTTTAATGGCATATATAACTGAGTGTTGTCAGCATAAAATTGGTAAAACACATCATGATTTTGAATGATCTGGCCAAGGAAGGGGCAACATGTATATAGAAAACAGAAGGGGTCCAAGAACCGAGCCTTGAGGGACACCACAACTCAACTGAGCCTTTGAGGAACTAGTTACCCAGAACAACAGAAAAAGTTCAGTTGGAGCGGTAAGAGCGTAATAAACTAAGCCCTTGATGTCAACCTAAGTCTCTAAGCGATGTAAGAGGATACTGTGATTGACTGTGTCAAAGGCAGCACTTAAGTCTAAAAGAACTAAAACTGAGCAGTCACCTCTGCAGTCAGCTGTAGGTCAATAGTAACCTTAACAAGAGCTGTCTCGGTATATGAAGTGCTCTAAAACCAGACTGGAAACTTGAAAACACTATCAGTGTTCATAAAAGAAATCAGCTGAGACGAAATTACTCTTTCCAGATCCTTAGATTAAAAAAAAGACAATTTGGAGATTGTTCTGTAGTTACTTAATGAAAGGGGATCTAAATTAGGTTTCTTCAGCAATGGGTGAATAATTGCATGCTTAAAACTGTCTGGAAAAGAACCACAGGCCAGAGAATTATTAATTATTTGCAGAATAACAGGGCTAACATTTGAAAATACCTCCTTGATGTCTAAGATGTAAGAGGAGGAGTTCATATTGAATACTGTACTCTCTTACCCAGTTTAAACCACTTACAATTTCAGTGTTAAAGAGGCAGAATTAACATAGGGAATTGAACGAATGCTAGGGGCAGACTGGATTTGGGACCTGATATTCTCCGCCTTATTTACAAAATGAGTGAGAATTTTTTTGGACAGCTCAACATCAGGTTCCAAAAAAGAAGTGGAGGGACCATTAATAACAGAATTAATTACCCTAAAGAGAACTTTAAGATTGCGGTTATTTCTTGATATCAATTCAGAGAAGTACACTGATCTCACATCCTTAACTACTCTCTGGTAAATTAACATTTGTTTTTACCCCCCATCTGTACTTAACCAATTACCCTACTCTTCACATCCGGTTTCCCACCCACAGACACGGCCAGTTGTGTCTGTAGAGATGTCCAATCAAGCCAGAGGTAACACAGGGATTCGAACCACCGACCCCCGTGTTAGTAGGCAACGGAACAGACTGCTATGCTACCTGAGCGCTCTAGCATTTGATTGTTTAATGGTGTTATGTGCTAATTCGGACTTGTTGACCTTCCATTGTTGTTCTGATTTTCTAGTCTTCTAAGGGCACGAGTGTGATCGTTTAGCCAGGAGAGGTTATTTGATTTTTGTTTCCTAGTTTTAAATGGTGCAATTTGGTCAAGGACGAATAGGCACTGATCATTGAATGAATTTAATAGTGCATCTGGATTGAGAGGGGATAGAGAATGATTAAAGGATGATGAATTAAAAGCATCACATAATTTAAATGCAGAGCCAACATTGAGAATATAAGTATGTGTTTTAGGACTGTTGAACATGTGATCTAATGCAGTCTCATCCACGCATTGTCAATGACCAGCTGTTTGATCCTGTGAGGACCCGTATTGTATATATAGATCTGCGCATGTGTCAAATAAAGATTCTTCTCTTGTTCGAAACGCAAGAGCACGGTGTGGGTGCGTGTCATTTTCCGCCTAAATGGCACACTGTATGTGTATGTCTTGGCAAGACAATTAATTCGCTGTAGGATGGCTAACGTTAATTCAACAGGTTATGGGCCCAGCGCTATATCTAGCCAACGATTTAGCCGGCTGTTGTTTGACGGCGATGAAAGGTCATACGAACTGTGGGAAGCGAGATTCCTCGCGCGAGCTTTCGGCAACAATCAAAGCCGAGCCACAGGTTGGCGAAGATGAGGACGCCAACGCTGTACGAGCAGCCGACGTTGCGAAGAATGCACAGGCATACGCGGAACTGGTGCAAGTTTTAGACAACAAGAGTTTGTCGCTTGTTATGAGAGAGGCGGCAGGAGACGGACGCAAGGCATTGACGATACTACGGGGCATTATGCAGGCAAAGGAAAGCCGCGTGTAGTAAGTTTATACTGCGAGCTCGCGGCCCTCCACATGCAACGCAACGAGACGCACCGAATTTATTGCTCGCGCTGAGACAAGATTCGCTTCGTTGGCGGGGGCAGACGAGAATATCAGTGACGGGTTGAAAGTTGCGATGGTAGTGAAAGGCCTGCCGGACTTATTTAAACCGTTTGTGGTCCATATTACTCAGACGGGCGAGAATCTGACGTTCAGTGACTTCAAGGCAAAGCTGAGGAACTTCGAGGACACCGGAAGATTCAAGCCGAGTGACCTGACCCGAGGACAACGTGATGCGAGCCGCGGGGACGGCCAGCTACCAGCCACGGGGACGAGGCAGAGGACGGAGGACCAGAGGACCGGAGGACAGAGGACCAGATTCGACCAACGTTGAATGCTGGAGATGCCATCGTATGGGACACATTTCCAGGACGTGTCCCAACAACAACCTACCTGACGAGAGGAGACGAGACCACAGGAGTGACACGCCACGCCGGGGAAGACAGCGGGACTCCATGTCGCGGGCGATGGGAGAAGAGCCACAACGAAGAGCCGCACACCAGCATGGGCGAAGACGAGACGCAGACGATCGGGACTGCAGTGATAACAGGTCGTAGTAGCGGTAGTCCAGTGAAGAGGACGGTTAACACTAAAGGCTTAATGGTCGACTATGGTGCGACATCGCACATGATAAGTGACTTTAAGAAGTTTAAGACTATCGATAAAGCTTTCAGACCTGAGAACCATGTGATTGAACTAGCTGATGGTACTAAAGTTACTGGGGTTGCCAAAGCCAGAGGAGAAGCAGAAATCTCACTTGTAGACAGTAAGGGTCACAAGGTGACAGCACTACTGAAAAATGCTTTGTATATACCAACCTTTCCACAAGATATTTTCTCTGAGGGCAGCTACAGGCAACGGGGCAGAATTGCATTTCAAAGATGGTGATAACTGGATGGGTGTCAATGATGCTACAAGGTTTAACATTGAGGTATGTGGTAAACTGTATTATCTGCCCACGGTTACTGATGAAAACAATGACAAGGTCAAGGTGTGTCAGGATATTCAAACGTGGCACAGAATACTTGGACACTGTAACTTTGATGATGTCTCCCCTTTGGAGAATGTGGTTGATGGCATGAAAATCAAGGGAAAGTGTGATAAGTCCACTCTCAACTGTGACATATGTATAGAGGGCAAAACTGTTGAGATGAGAAACAGACAGGCTGATAGCAACGCTACAGAGATACTAGAACTAGTTCACACTGACCTGTGTGGTCCTATGGACCCAACCGACAGAGACGGGTATAGATACACAGTGGCCTTCACAGATGACTATAGTGGTATGACTTGGACCTATTTCCTTAAGACAAAAAGCGACACATCCAGAGCCACAGGGAAATTCCTAGCTGATACTGCCCCATACGGGAAAGTCAAGACTATACGCTCTGACAATGGTACAGAATTCACTGTGAGAGAGTTCCAAGACCTTCTTAGGGAGAACAGGATCAGTCATCAGACTAGTGCTCTTTATTCGCCGCATCAAAACGGCACAGCAGAGAGAAATTGGAGAACATTATTTGACATGGGCCGGTGCATGCTTATTGAGAGTAAATTACCAAAAAAGCTATGGAGGTTTGCAGTGCAAACGGCTGCACAGATACGCAACAGATGCTATTGCAAGCGACTTGGGCGAACTCCATATAGTGCTTTCACAGGTAAAACTCCCAATATTGCTCACATGATGGTATTTGGTACTGAGTGTTATGCTTATAAGCAAGACAAAAAGAAACTTGATCCAAGGTGTGAAAAGGGCATTTTCATAGGGTATGACAAATATAGCCCTGCATACAACGTGTACTTCCCAGAGACAGGGAGAGTGTCAAAGCACAGACAAGCCAAGCCCATATTGAAGGGCAGCCAGATCCAGACAGGTCCACATGACTATTCTGATGATGATTGTTATGATGACACTGAGCTGAATGGAGCACCAACTAGGATGGGTGAACAGCCCCAGGCTAGTCAGACAGCGCCTACAGAGGCAAGGGGTGAAAGTGGCACATCACCTAGGGTTCAAGGTGATAGTGGGGGCACACGCCGCTACCCAGACAGAAGTAGAAGACCACCAGCATATCTTAGGGACTATCAGTGTAAGACTGAACATATTGAAGATGAACAGGAGGTGGATTATTTCTATAGAGCTGTCTATGATGTACCCAAAACATATACAGAGGCTATTAGCTCTGAAAGATCTCAGAAGTGGGTCAAAGCAATGGAGGACGAATTTACCTCATTAAAAGAGAATGACACCTTCAACCTGTGTCCACTGCCAAAGGGAAAAAGAGCAGTGGGGGGCGTTGGGTTTTTGCTGTCAAAGAAAGCCCTGACCAACCTGAGACTTTCAAAGCTAGATATGTAGCAAAGGGGTACAGCCAGGTAGAAGGTATAGATTACAAGGAGACCTTCTCTTCGACCGCTAGCATGACCTCAGTGAGGATTCTCATGCAGAAAGCCGCACAGGATGACCTTGTGCTCCACCAAATGGATGTCAAAACAGCTTATTTACACGCTCCAATCGATTGTGAGGTTTACATCGAGCAACCTGAGGGATTTGAAGTAAAGTCTAAAACTAATGAACATTTAGTATGTAAACTCAACAAGTCTTTGTATGGTCTAAAGCAATCTGGACGTAATTGGAATAAGCTATTTCATGATCACCTGGTAGAAAATGGTTTTGAACAGAACGCAGCAGACAATTGTGTCTATGAAAAACAGTCTAATGGTGAAAGGGTGATTTTGATCATTTGGGTGGACGGTCTGCTTATTGCAGCCAGCAGCAATAACCTGATCAGAGAGGTAAAGGGGATGCTGGAAAAGAGGTTTAAGTGTTACCTGTTTGGAAGGACCTAGGTAACCATAGGATTCTACTGGTGTGTGGGAACATGGGTGACATTATTTTGTTTTTGTTTTTTGTTATTTTGACACTGCTCTAAAGATGAGCCTGAGTGGGGGTGTTGAACATGTGATCTAATGCAGTCTCATCCACACATTGTCAATGACCAGCTGTTTGATCCTGTGAGGACCCGTATTGTATATATAGATCTGCGCATGTGTCAAATAAATATTCTTCTCTTGTTCGAACGCAAGAGCACAGTGTGGGTGTGTGTCATTTTCTGCCTGAATGGCACACTTTATGTTTATGTCTTGGCAAGACAATTGATTCGCTTTAGGATGGCTAACGCTAATTCAACAAGGACAGCGACTAAGAATAGCGATCCCTAGTGGAACTTTGAAAACAACAGCTTTATGGTCAGCTGCAAGCATATTCACCAGTTTAAGAAACTCGAGAGAGAAACCAGATGATAGTACAAGGTCTAAATTGTGACACCCCAAGGTCTGCTTGGAAGGCCCAAGGTCTAAATTGTGAAATCCCATGTCAGGCTGTTGTGCCCAATCACACACAAGAACCTCTCTGCATGTCTGAGCTGCCATCATCACCGTGGGAAAAAATGTAGTATGGATATCTGTGGTCCATTCCCTCTGGTGATTACCTTTTGGTGGTCATTGATTAATACTCCAGGTATCCAGAAGTAGAGATTCTATAGTCCACATCCGCCAGAGCCACAATTCTTAAATTTGACAAAATATTCTCTTCATTAGGAATTACACTAGAGGTTAAAAGCTCAGAATACGCAGACTTTGCAACATATTTGGGTTTCAGACATAGAAAGATAACTCTGCTGGGGCCTCAGGCTAATGCAGAGGCTGAACGTTGTATGTGTACCCTTGAAGAGACTATACGTGCTGCCCATGTTGAAGGTCATCCATGGAAACAGACTATGTGTTCCTCCACAACTACCGTGCCACGCCTCACTGCTCAACTGGAATGGCTCCTGCTAATGTGCTGTTTGGTAGGCCCCTCAGAATCAAGCTGCCTGAATCTCCTCTTCCCTTCCAGTCTGAGACTGATGCAAAGCTATGACAGGCAGATGCAGTGGCAAAGAACAGGATGAAACACAATGTTGACAGGTGACGCTGTTCTGTTCCTATGGCTCTGAAAGTGGGCGACATGGTTCTATGTCGTCAAAGGAAGGAAGGGAAGCTATGCCCTGTCTACAATCCCCACCCATACCAGGTCATTGCTGTTAAAGGTTCCATGGTGACAGCCAAATGCAACGACCATGTCATCACCAGAAACTCATCTCACTTAAGACTTTATCGGTGGTTAAAAATCATCACTTTCCGTCATATGGGTTGAAAGTCAAGGATGGCGGACAAGATGTCATGGACTGGACTGAAATCCATCCTGAATAAACCCCAGAACCCTTAGCCCCTGAACCCTCTGAGTCGCAGTCACCTGTTCATAGATACCCAGTCAGAGTAAACAGAGGACCCCCGTCATACCTCACTGATTTGGAATTGTGAACGGGCTGAAAGGTATAATGCAAAGGAACGATTTGAGTTGAACTGGCTAACAGTTATTGTTTAAAAAAAATTAGGAAAAGACGGTTGTAATGTTTATGGTTTATAATGCATGCGATGCTTCTTGTGTGGTAATTTGGTGTTGTTTTGTTTTATTCGTTGAGGGGTGCTCTTGGCTCATTTTGTTGTAAGTGGTTGTGGGTTGAAAGAAAGAAGAAGAAACTCCCGGAAGTATAGAATCGTTTTAGATAGTTACGATTGCCAGCATGGAAGCTGGATAAATTAATAAAGGAATTTAAACATAACATTGATGCCTTGGAATTAGATTAGATAACTTTACAAGTGTTGAAATTATAAAACCAGGCACATTTAGAGATATGCTGGTCAACAAGGAGGATCTCACTTTAGCTGAATTAAAACGGTTCCTAAAATCATACATGAGAGATAAAAGCAGCACAGAGCTTTTTCAGGAGCTTAGTAATGCTAAACAGCAGGACAGAGAAACTCCGTAGCAGTTTGTATACCGAACCATAGGTTAAAACAGAGGATACTCTTTGCATCTCAGCAGAATGGGTCAGAGCTCAGTTATGACAAAAGGCTAGTACAAGGTGTTTTCCTACGCACTTCTACCGGGGTCTCAATGACAACAGCAGTAACATCAGGAGAGACATTAAACCTTACATAGTTGACGTTTCTGTGACGATGACTTTATTTTAGAGCAGGTTACAAAATCAGCTACTGAAGAAACAGAGACAGAAGCTTCCCTGGACTGGCAATCCGGCATACCGGGCATTTTCCCGGTGGGCCGACGCACCTTGGGCCGAATGGCCCGGTAATTGAATTTACTTTAAAAAAAAAAAAGGCCAACGACCGGCCCATAAAGCAGGGACAGCGGCCCATTGGTTTATTTTCTATACTGACACTGGGCTGGTCCAATCCCATCTCTTATTCGGCCCACAGCCCCCTCCCTCCCGTTTCTCGTGTCAGATGTCGTTGCTCAGAGCCAAAAATCTGTGGACGATGAGGGCGTCAAAATGGACAAACGGAAGCGCGCGGGAAGGGGGGGTGCGGAGAGGTTGCGGGCCAAAAAAATGTAAAAATCTAGAGGTGGAGGCTGCCAAATGCACAAAGATATCTGATATGTTTGCTGCAAGGGCTGCAGTAGCTTCAGCTTCTACTGTACCCAACACTGTCCAACAACAGGTGGAAGTTGAAGGAGGAGCGGTGGCTGGCCAGGCAGAGGAGCAGCAGGCGTGTGACAGCGAAACCGAGGAGGGACATGACAGGAAGGAGCGTGTTGTTGAAGCGGTAAGCATGGAGTAGCTTCATTAACAGGGACTTGCAGGGAGGTAGTGTGTGCCATGCCATGATGAATATTAATTCAATTAATGATAATAAGTTAAGATAATTATAAACGGAAGTCAGTCAGTCAGTCACTGTCAGATAGCGCAACATAAGCTATTTGGCGTTTTGGTTTTTTTAGCTAACGTTAGCATAGTTCACTCATGCAGTCGCAACTTCGACTGACTACTGTTCTAACGGTAACCAGGCTAGCTAAATGCTATTTTGTCAGCATCGCATTGGCTAAGTCCACGTTGCTGTGAGTGACTTAGGTCCATATCGTATGATATTATTAAAATTGTTAGGGTAAGAGTTACCTTGATAAAGATGCGCGAAAAGGCTATAATATACAACACATGTAGCTCTACTGTGTAAATGTATGCCTGCTTATTAGCATACCGGGGAAAAAACCCCAGAAAAAAAACAAAACAAACAACGTTTTCATTTCCAACAACAGGCAACAAAGTTGTCCTATGTTTGTGGATTGCTGCTATTACTAGCCTACCTGTGGGGTATCGCTCCACCTACAGTTCAAATTGTTTGGTGCTGCTGTCCATTGAGCTTGCACCTTCACGTGGTAGGCACATGAACTGTAGGTCAAAGTCCCCAAACAAACAAGCCCGCCATTGATTTAATTGCCCTATTACATACACATATCTAACAATTACTCCTCTCTGAACAGTAATAAAAAAACAAAAGATGATCTATTAACTGTGTAAAAATTATGCAATATTCATCATCAATATTTGGATACTTGAAATCTGCATTAACTGAATAGTTAGTATCAAAATAAATTAGATGGAAGAGTTCTATGTATTATTTGAATAAACAACTAGGTACTCATTACCAGTGTGGTAATGTTTAAATTGTGCAGCTTTTAGCATCTTTGTTGAGGAATTCCAACAATTCTGGACCTGAATGTATAATCATGCTAAAGGTAAACTGAGTAACTTTTTATGGCCCTTCAAACATAAAACAAACTTTTTTTTACATCTTAAAGTATCTTTTCGCTCTGACAGAGCTCTTGATACAAAGGAATATCAGTTTGTAAGAGCTAAAATGAGTTTTAGATGCACTTTAAAGCTATAAAATGTTTGTTTACATTTGTATTGTTTGTAAACATTAGAGCAAATCAGGCTTGTATTTTGAGTTATGGTGCAATAATAACAATTAATAGGGCACATTGTCCATCTAGATGTCCTACTCTTCAAGAATATATAAATATATATCCAAAATCAATACTCAAAAAAGTTACTAAGTGTACTTTTTAATACCTCAACCAATTAATTGTAATCATCTCTCTCTCCTTATGTCTAGTCAAGCCATGTTGTTGAGTTAGCAGTGGAGGAGAGAGACAGGGAGCAACAGGCTGTAGACTACTTTGCCTATCCTGAGCCTGCTATGATGTAGGTGTTTTTAAATCATCACCCCAAACAAGATGTTAAAAACCCTGTGGTGAAGAAGGTGTTCACCAGTAGAGATGGCACAAGCAGGAAGTGGCTTACGTATTGTAATGAACGTCACCTTTTTTTTTTTGTATGCCTGGCCTTCAGCAAGGCAACTGACCTCAGCATTTTCATGACTGGAACATCAGACTGGAGACATGTGCACCAGAGAACGGAAGAGCATGAAAAAAGCATGGCACACAGAAATTGTGCCGAAGCTTATTTTTTAAACTGCTCAAAAGCTGACATCAAAAACCTGCTGGGGGACAGACAGCTGACAGCGCACAGAGATCAGGTCAAGAAGAGGCATCAGGTTTTGGAATGGGTAGTAGGGGTCATACAAGTTATAGGGAAGAGGGGCCTAAGCTACAGACAGGAGGAGAACGAGGCTGCATATACCCTGGATGACGATTGCATCGACCATGGAAATTTTTCGGAGCTGATCATTTTATTGGGAAAATATGATGTGTGCTTGAAAGAGCATCTCGTAACCCAGCCACTGAGGATGCACAAGCCAGTGCATCCTTAGTGCCGGTCCCAAGCCCGGACAAATGGGGAGGGTTGCGTCAGGAAGGGCATCCGGCGTAAAATCTTTGCCAAATCAAATATGCGGATCATAAATAAGACTTACATACCGGATCGGTCGAGGCCCGGGTTACCAACGACCGCCACCGGTACTGTTAACCAGCAGGGTGTCGGTGGAAACTATACTACTGTTGGGCGAAGGAGAAGGAGAAGGGGAAAGCATGTCCAGAGGCAGCTAGAGAGGAGGAAGGGTAGGCATGTGGAGGTGAGAGTTGGAACTTTGAATGTTGGCACTATGACTGGTAAAGGGAGAGAGCTGGCTGACATGATGGAAAGAAGAAAGGTAGGCATACTGTGTGTGCAAGAGACCAGGTGGAAGGGGAGTAAGGCCAGGAGTATTGGAGGTGGGTTCAAACTCTTCTACCATGGTGTGAATGGGAGGAGTAATGGGGTAGGGGTAATTCTGAAGGAAGAGTATGTCAAGAGCGTGCTGGAGGTGAAGAGAGTGTCAGACAGAGTGATGAGTATGAAGCTGGAAATTAAAGGTTTATTGCTGAATGTTATCAGCGCATATGCCCCGCAAGTTGGGTGTGAGATGGATGAAAAAGAAGAATTCTGGAGTGAGTTGGACAACATGGTGGAGAGGGTACCCAAGGAGGAGAGAGTGGTGATTGGAGCGGACTTCAATGGACATGTTGGTGAAGGGAACAGAGGCGATGAGGAGGTGATGGGAAGGTATGGAGTCAAGAAGAGAAATGTGGAAGGACAGATGGTGGTGGATTTTGCGAAAAGGATGGAAATGGCTGTGGTGAATACATATTTCAAGAAGAGGGAGGAACACAGGGTGACGTACAAGAGTGGAGGAAAGTGCACACAGGTGGACTATATCTTATGTAGAAGGCGCCATCTAAAAGGGATTGGAGACTGCAAGGTGGTGACAGGGGAGAACATAGCTAGGCAGCATCGGATGGTGGTCTGAAGGATGACTTTGGAGACCAAGAAGAGGAAGCGAGTGAAGACACAGCTGAAGATCAAATGGTGGAAGTTGAAGAAGGAAGACTGTTGTGTGGAGTTCAGGCAGGAGTTAAGACAGGCACTGGGTGGTAGTGGAGAGTTGCCAGATGGCTGGACAACCACTGCAGAAATAGTGAGGGAGACAGCTAGGAAGATACTTGGTGTGTCATCAGGACAGAGGAAGGAAGACAAGGAGACTTGGTGGTGGAATGAGGAAGTACAGCAAATTATACAGAGGAAAAGGTTAGCAAAGAAGAAGTGGGATAGTAAGAGAGATGAAGAAATTAGACAGGAGTACAAGGAGATGCAGCGTAAAGCAAAGAGAGAGGTGGCAAAGGCAAAGGAAAAGGCTTATGGTGAGTTGTATGACAGGTTAGACACTAAGGAAGGAGAAAAGGACTTGTACCGATTGGCTAGACAGAGGGACCAAGCTGCAAAGGATGTGCAGCAAGTTAGGGCGATCAAGGATAGAGATGGAAATGTGCTGACAAGCGAGGAGAGTGTGCTAAGAAGTTGGAAGAAATACTTTGAGGGGCTGATGAATGAAGAAAATGAGAGAGAGAGAAGGTTGGATGATGTAGGGATAGTGAATCAGGAAGTTCAGTGGATTAACAAGGAGGAAGTGAGGGCAGCTATGAAGAGGATGAAGAGTGGAAAGGCAGTTGGTCCTGATGACATACCTGTGGAGGCATGGAGATGTTTAGGAGAGATGGCAGTGGAGTTTTTAACTAGATTGTTTAACACAATCCTGGAAAGTGAGAGGATGCCTGAGGAGTGGAGAAGAAGCATACTGGTACCGATTTTCAAGAACAAGGGCGATGTGCAGAACAGTAACAACTACAGAGGTATAAAGTTGATCAGCCACAGCATGAAGATTTGGGAAAGAGTAATAGAAGCTAGGTTAAGAGGAGAGGTGATGATCAGCGAGCAGCAGTATGGTTTCATGCCACGAAAGAGCACCACAGATGCGATGTTTGCTTTGAGAATGTTGATTGAGAAGTATAGAGAAGGCCAGAAAGAGTTGCATTGTGTCTTTGTGGATTTAGAGAAAGCTTATGACAGAGTGCCGAGAGAGGAGGTGTGGTATTGTATGAGGAAGTCAGGAGTTGCAGAGAAGTATGTAGGAGTGGTGCAGGATACGTATGAGGGAAGTGTGACAATGGTGAGGTGTGCGGTTGGAATGACAGATGGGTTCAAGGTGGAGGTGGGATTACATCAAGGATCGGCTCTGAGCCCTTTCTTGTTTGCAATGGTGATGGACAGGTTGACGGACAAGATCAGGCAGGAGTCTCCATGGACAATGATGTTCGCGGATGACATTGTGATCTGTAGCGAGAGTAGGGTGCAGGTTGAGGAGAGCCTGGAGAGGTGGAGGTATGCATTGGAGAGAAGAGGAATGAAAGTCAGTTGGAGCAAGATGGAATACCTATGCGTGAATGAGAGAGAGGACAGTGGAATGGTCAGGATGCAAGGAGTGGAGGTGACGAAGGCATTTGAGTTTAAATACTTGGGGTCAACTGTCCAAAGTAACAGGGAGTGCAGTAGAGAGGTGAAAAAGAGAGTGCAGGCAGGGTGGAGTGGATGGAGAAGAGTGTCAGGAGTGATTTGCGACAAAAGGGTACCAGCAAGAGTTAAAGGGAAAGTTTACAAGACGGTTGTGAGACCAGCTATGTTATATGGTTTGGAGACAGTGGCACTGACGAAAAGACAGGAGGCGGAGCTGAAGGTGGCAGAGTTGAAGATGCTAAGATTTTCACTGGGAGTAACGAAGAAGGACAGGATTAGGAATGATTATATTAGAGGGACCGCTCAGGTTGGACGGTTTGGAGACAAAGCAAGAGAGGCAAGATTGAGATGGCTTGGACATGTGTGGAGGAGAGATGCTGAGTATATTGGGAGAAGGATGCTGAATATGGAGCTGCCAGGGAAGAAGAGAAGAGGAAGGCCAAAGAGGAGGTTTATGGATGTGGTGAGGGAAGACATGCAGGTGGCTGGTGTGACAGAGGAAGACGCAGAAGACAGGAAGAAATGGAAACGGATGATCCGCTGTGGCGACCCCTAACGGGAGCAGCCGAAAGTAGTAGTAGTAGCTTGAAAGAGCATCTCAGTAATGTGATTGAGAAGAGCAAAAAATTGCATGAGTCAACAGGATCAAGAGGCAGAGGTTCCCTCATCATTCTACTGTCTAAAATGACTGTCAACTCTGTGATCGATACCATCCAAAACTTAATTCAGGAACACCTCTCCATTGAAATCCAGAAAGCTGGAATATTTTCTGTCCAGCTGGATACTACGCAGGACATAACCACACAAGACCAATGCTCAGTCATTTTAAGATGTGACTGACATTGTAGTAGTAATATCTACTACTACTACTTTCGGCTGCTCCCGTTAGGGGTCGCCACAGCGGATCATCCGTTTCCATTTCTTCCTGTCTTCTGCGTCTTCCTGTCACACCAGCCACCTGCATGTCTTCCCTCACCACATCCATAAACCTCCTCTTTGGCCTTCCTCTTCTCTTCTTCCCTGGCAGCTCCATATTCAGCATCCTTCTCCCAATATACCCAGCATCTCTCCTCCACACATGTCCAAGCCATCTCAATCTTGCCTCTCTTGCTTTGTTTCCAAACCGTCCAACCTGAGCGGTCCCTCTAATATAATCGTTCCTAATCCTGTCCTTCTTCGTTACTCCCAGTGAAAATCTTCGCATCTTCGACTCTGCCACCTTCAGCTCTGCCTCCTGTCTTTTTGTTAGTGCCACTGTCTCCAAACCATATAACATAGCTGGTCTCACAACCATCTTGTAAACCTTCCCTTTAACTCTTGCTGGTACCCTTCTGTCGCAAATCACTCCTGAAACTCCTCTCCACCCACTCCACCCTGCCTGCACTCTCTTCTTCACCTCTCTACTGCACTCCCCGTTACTTTGGACAGTTGACCCCAAGTATTTAAACTCAAATGCCTTTGTCACCTCCACTCCTTGCATCCTGACCATTCCACTGACCTCCCTCTCATTCACGCATAGGTATTCCGTCTTGCTCCTCCTGACTTTCATTCCTCTTCTCTCCAGTGCACACCTCCACCTCTCCAGGCTCTCCTCAACCTGCACCCTACTCTTGATACAGATCACAATGTCATCCGCGAACATCATCGTCCATGGAGACTCCTGCCTAATCTTGTCCGTCAACCTGTCCATCACCATTGCAAACAAGAAAGGGCTCAGAGCCGATCCTTGATGTAATCCCACCTCCACCTTGAACCCATCTGTCATTCCAACCACACACCTCACCATTGTCACACTCCCTCATACACATGGGGTCCTTCCAATATAATCATTCCTAATCCTGCCCCTCTTCGTCACTCCCAACGGGTCATTACTGAAAAATCCACTAGGCGGCGATCTTGTTACGCTGTTTAGAGTGTATGTTCTGTAACCGTAGAAGTAGAGTTACGGGAGTCGGCGTCCGGAAGCTCGGTGTTGTTACAACGTTAGAGGTGAATGTAACGTGTAATCAGGGGCGTAACTACCCTATATGCAGGGTATGCAGCTGCATAGGGGCCCGCGATGATTTTGGGCCCGCCCTGCACGGCCGAATATGGCCGAGGCAGGTAGCGCGGCTGCACTAGGCCCCGCCCACGGAGGTGAATTGGCCCGTGGAGACCTGCAGGCTTTCCGAGACAGGTTTGAGGATGCCAAACAGACTGTGCAGGCTCTCGCAGAGAAATGGGTGAGCAAAACAGTCGAGGATACTCGACGGAGGACAGTGAAAGGGCATTTTGATTAAGTTTGTCAAGACGAACGGTTATAGCAGAAGCAGAGTCCTATTTTCGCGTGGCTGTGTTCAGTGCCTCTGTCGACACTGTGATCTCTCCGCTGACACAACAATTCACGTCTTTGAGGACAACAGTGGATACTGTTAGACATCCCGTCTGTATTAATTAGTGATTTGGGCACAATACATTCAAAGTTTTACTGCCTAAAACACTGTGCACTGCAACAGATGAACTTTTCGAGCAAGTGTAACCCACATGATTACATGTACCCTGTGACGTATGTAAGTTCCACGAGTTGCCTCTAGGAGACACACGAGCTACAGAGTTTAAACCATGCGAACAACCGTCGACAATAGAGAAGAGAAATACGGATATTTAGAAATACGGACAACTTTGACTATGGATACCTGAATTATTGATATTTGAACTACGGATATTTGAGCTACAGGACATTTGAACTACGACAAAAAAGATCCCTCCCACGAAGCTTCCTTGGTGAGCCGCTAGCCAAAGCTAAAAAGTAAACAGCTTTCTGTGTTCCATGTAATCATAACCATTTACGTAGGATATCTTGATTTTATCCAAAGACAGATGATCTCCTGTTGAAGGAAGAAGGAAGACTCTTTTCTCTTGTGTTTTGTACGCTGCTGGAATCCTGGTGAGATAAGAGTTTAAAATCTTGAAATCTAAAGACTGACAATTTTCCATTGGTTGCTAAGCTAAGCTAACCCAGCTAAAACGTATATCTATGATCCTTAGCAGTTCCCATATGATTCAGAGCTTTAAAACCAGTCAGGACACCCGGTCCATAGGGTTTATTTGATGTAGGAATGTTAGACATTTTAATATAATAATATGCTTGTTGTTAAAAAAAACTAAGCTCCAGTTGCCACTAGCCACCGAGCCAACTCGGGCTACATGGCATCCATGGAACCCATAGCAGCCAGCTAGACGTGAATTCACGTTGATAGTGCCGCAGCCTGGCTGCGATGACATTGTTTTTAACTGTTCTTACAGCAATAGGCTGTTGTCCTTCAGCTGCATATTAGTTATATGTAGGAAATGATTTAATTCTGAGAATTGACTCTAGATTTGGGTATTTTTATTTTGTTTGTAATTGTTTGATAGAGATTGCAATTAATAAGGAATCTGTACAATTTTGTGCAGACTGTTTTTTTTAATATCCCGAACAACCCCCCTTGCTACACCGTTTGGAACCATTGGATACCCCCTTTGGATTAACCCCATCATCGCCCTGGATTTGGATTCATCATCATCGCCTCTACATTAACTTGCCCCTGTGACTGTGGTAGGATCTGGACATTGCACCTTGCACAGATTGGAAGACTGAATCATTCCCCCTTTTCTTTTCTTTATTATTTTCTTTGAGTGCACTCATACTTTATTTTGGATTATTTTCTTTAACTTGTTAGTGTAGAATATGGCTGCATAAGTAATATATTAGAAGGGTATAAAATAGAATATAGATAGATATAGACAATAAATAGAATATTAGGAAGAACTTTTAAAAATAATGTCATCGCAGCCAGGCTGCGGCACTATCAACGTGAATTCACGTCTAGCTGGCTGCTATGGGTTCCATGGATGCCATGTAGCCCGAGTTGGCTCGGTGGCTAGTGGCAACTGGAGCTTACAGTTTTTTTTAACAACAAGCATATTATTATATTAAAATGTCTAACATTCCTACATCAAATAAACCCTATGGACCGGGTGTCCTGACTGGTTTTAAAGCTCTGAATCATATGGGAACTGCTAAGGATCATAGATATACGTTTTAGCTGGGTTAGCTTAGCTTAGCAACCATTGGAAAATTGTCAGTCTTTAGATTTCAAGATTTTAAACTCTTATCTCACCAGGATTCCAGCAGCGTACAAAACACAAGAGAAAAGAGTCTTCCTTCTTCCTTCAACAGGAGATCATCTGTCTTTGGATAAAATCAAGATATCCTACGTAAATGGCTATGATTACATGGAACACAGAAAGCTGTTTACTTTTTAGCTTTGGCTAGCGGCTCACCAAGGAAGCTTCGTGGGAGGGATCTTTTTTGTCGTAGTTCAAATGTCCTGTAGCTCAAATATCCGTAGTTCAAATATCAATAATTCAGGTATCCATAGTCAAAGTTGTCCGTATTTCTAAATATCCGTATTTCTCTTCTCTATTGTCGACGGTTGTTTGCATGGTTTAAACTCTGTAGCTCGTGTGTCTCCTAGAGGCAACTCGTGGAACTTACATACGTCACAGGGTACATGTAATCATGTGGGTTACACAAGCAAGCAAGTTGTGTGATATTTACAAAAATGACGTCACTTCAGCATTTCCAATGCAACACGTTGCATTGGAAAACGTTGTTTAAGAGAAAATATCTCAAACGTTGAAACAATCCAACAACTAGCCAATATGATGATCGCGGACAAGAACTGCATCGCTGCAAGCTTTGGGGAAATCTGTACAGTTTTACTACTTTTCTTAACACTTCCAGTGACCGTTGCAACTGCAGAACGATCATTTTCAAAACTGAAGCTCATCGAGTCGTATCTGAGAAGCGCAATGGGACAGGCCCGTTTATCTGGACTCGCCTCCCTCTCAATTGAGAATGCTCGTGCCCGCCAGCTGGATCTTAATGGTTGAATTGACGACTTCGCGCGGCGAAAGCCAGGAGAGTGCGGCGCGCCTATGATGTAAGTAAAACTTATTTATTATTTATTTAACTTGTCAATGTGCAGTGCTTATATACGTGTTGGTGCGCTGTCACCATAATGTTTATGTAGGCCTATGTGTTGGTGCGCTGTCACCGTGATGTTTATGTAGGCCTATGTGTTGGTGCGCCGTCACCGTTATGTTTTCATCTGTGTTTCGAGGTGCGCGTTATGGTGATCCGACCTATTACTATAGAGCCCGCTTTGACTATCTTGTTATTAGGGCCCGGTGCTGATTCGTTACGCCCCTGCGTGTAATGGTGCCACACTTTAAGTCAGTAAAATGTTGAAACGAAGTTTGAGATGTTGTGGACAATCCATTCGTCATAAGATATAACAGACATGCATCTACCAGCAAACGGGTGAAATGTTTCAAGTTGTACATATCAAGTTACGGCCACTATTCCGTCCGTCCGTCCGTCCGTCCGGTCACCCCGTTTGCTGGTAGGTGCAGGTGAAAGTTTGTCGACAATTCTGTGCATGTTGTTGACATTTATCCATGGTAAATCTTGCAGGCATCTCGAAAAATATGCCACAGTCAATGGCAAATGCCAACAAACAGGGAACTGGTATGACCGCTGCAGTATAAAGCAGAAGCATTATTTCGATTTTTAGACTGCTAATTGGTATACTGTTATGCAGCTGGCTAAACTCAGTTTCTTCGGTGGCCGGCACGAAGTGGCATGTGGCCACTAGTAGAGGTACAACATACACCACGTGACTTTTGGTGTATGTTGTAAGAGATGCATACAAAGTATGAGGCTGCTAATGTGTTTGTGTGGTTAATTCTTACCGTGTTTGACACGTTTGTGTGTTCATAAAGGAGAGACAAATGGCTACTAATATTTTGCGCGATATACTTGTTTATTTCCAATACATTTAAGTCTCACAATTTAAGATTGTTTGATTGATAGACCTTTCTCATAAATACTTACCTGTCATATTTGATTTTATCTGTTTAATTAAAGCCAGAACATTCTACACATCTGCATGTGTCGGACCTCCGTTTGTTTACTAAGGTGCCACTTTCCTTTTGAGACCAGTAACACAGTTTTTATCCCCAGGTGGTCAGAATAATGAACAATAGGCTCCTTACATAACTTTCAATAATTTATTATTTGTGGGATTTCAGGATAATCAGATTCAGAATCGGAATACTTTATTCATCTCCGAGGGGAAATTGGGTTCTATTACAGACACTCACGCTCTAGTAAGAAAATAATAAGTCAATGACCAACAGATGGAAAGAGCATTATGAGGAGTTACTGAACAGGGACACAACTCCTGAGATGGAGGCCCTTGACCAACTCCCTCAA
The DNA here is from genome assembly GCF_029633865.1 of Lampris incognitus. Taxonomy (NCBI): domain Eukaryota; kingdom Metazoa; phylum Chordata; class Actinopteri; order Lampriformes; family Lampridae; genus Lampris; species Lampris incognitus. The sequence goes on from NC_079214.1 coordinate 36,445,990, forward strand.
CAACCCATCAACAAGAATATGGGAGCACCACCCAGTCAGAACGAGGTGCAGGATGCCATAAGGAAGATGAAGAACAACAAGGCCACTGGACCTGACTGCATCCCAGCAGAAATCCTGAAGGATGGTGGGCCAGTTCTCCTTAGTCACATCCACGCCCTGCTCCCCAAAATATGGGAAAAAGAGGAAATCCCTGTACAACTTAGGGATGCCCTCACTGTCTCCCATCTTTAAGAAGGGAGACAAGGCAGACTGCGGAAATTACCGTGGCATTTCCCTCCTATCTACCACTGGGAAAACTATCGCCCGGGTTTTGGCTAATAGACTCCTCCCCCTGTCAGAAAACATTCTCCCTGAGTCTCAGAGTGGATTTTGCCCAAATAGAGGTGCCATGGACATGATTTTCATTGGTCTCCAACTTCAGTTTAGGAAGACTACTTGGTCAATCAGCATTTTCAGTAAAAGTGGCGAGAAAGTGGAATTCCCTTCCCCCTAATGTCAGAGAGTCAGCCAGCTTTGCGGTGTTTAAAAAGTGTTTTAAGCTTTGGTTAAAATCAGCACAAATGTGTAATCACAAATAAATGTCCTTGCTTTAATATTTTGCACATACTTTAGATTTCACTCAGGGTTTTTGTTTTACTTTTTATTCAGAGTAGTTACTATATTTTTCTTAGTCCGGAGCAGCCTAGGGTTCTGGCTGGAACCAGCCCAGGTGCAACATGACCGTAGGCTGTGTGTAATTTATATTTCTTGCCATTGAATAGGCCAGATTGATTTTTATAGCTGTTGTCATAGTTTTGGTCAGATTTTTATTTATTGATGTTTCAGATCAGTTTACTAATTATATTTATTGTTGCTGAATAGATGAAATCCATATTCATTATGTTGTTGTCATATAGGCCAGATTGCTATGTATATCCACTGTTTTAAATAGATCAGATTGTACTTATCACTTTTGAGATTGGTTTTCTGATGTATTATCATGTTTTTATTTTGTCTTGATTGTTCTTTGTCTGCCTGTTCAATAGTTTTCTTATGTATTTTTATGTTTTTACTTCTGTATGAATTGTTGTTTGTTTGCCTGCCCAGGGACTGCAGATGCAAATTATCTGCCAGCTAACTCTGGTGCAATTGTAAAATTGTGCGTTGTCCCTGTCAAATAAACTAAACTAAACAAGAAAAATGCCGGGAACAAAATCAACCACTATACATGGCCTTCATAGACCTCACCAAAGCCTTTGACTCTGTGAACCGTCAGGCTCTCTGGCTGCTTCTGGCAAAAATTGGCTGCCCAGACAAATGCATCCGGATACTGAGACTGCTGAATGCCAATATGTCAGCCACAGTACTCAGTGGCAGTGGAGATGAAACGGAACCCTTCAGGGTTCACATTGGAGTCAAGCAGGGCTGTGTCATTGCTCCTACCCTGTTCTCCATTTTCATTTCTGCTATCCTCCATCTTACGGGTAAATGCCTGCCACAAAGAGTCAGAATCATGTACAGAACCGACGGACAACTCCTGACCATCAACTGATTCAGGGCTAAAAGCAGAACCACCACCATATCCATCATGGAGCTGCAGTATGCTGACGACAATGCCCTCATGGCCCACTCAGAAGAGGACCCTACAGTGCATTCTGGATGCTTTTGCCAAGGCATACAAGCAGCTTGGTCTGGCCCTTAATATAAAAAAAAGACCCAGATCCTCTACCAGCCAACACCCAAAAACAAATAACCCTGCTCTACCCCCAACTATCTCTGTGGACAAAACCAGACTGGAAAATGTGGACCACTTTACGTATCTTGGAAGCCTCCTATCCTCGAAAGCTAACATTGATGAGGAAATCCACCACCGCCTCAGTTGTGCCAGTGGGGTTTTCTCAAGACTGAGAAAAAGGGTCTTTGAAAACCGTGACCTCCAGGCCAGGATGAAAATTCTGGTCTACAGAGTGGTAGTGTTGCCCACCCTAATGTATGGATCAGAATCCTGGACCACATACAGCAGGCACCTGAAAGCACTAGAGGCACATCATCAGAGGTGCTTCTGAAAAATTCTCAAGATCACCTGGGAAGATAGATGCACCAACACCAGCATCCTGGAGGAGGCTAACATCCCCGCAATCATTGCCACCATCACCCAACACCACCTCTGATGGGCTCGCCATGTCATCTGTATGCCTGACTCTCGCCTTCCAAAACAAGTCCTATACTCCCAGCTTCTCACAGGACAACGTGCTCCGGGAGGTCAGAAGAAAAGTTATAAGGATAATGTCCAAGTGAACATCAAAAAATGCCACATAGACCCTAAGACCTGGGAGGACACAGCAACCAACAGGGCGACCTAGAGAAAATTTGTCCGGGAAGGAGCTGCACTATATAATAATGATCTCCGCCGTGCTGCAGAAGACAAGCGCAGACTCAGAAAGGAGGGAGTTTCCACCAAAAAGGCCCAAACCAATCCCACGACTACCACCACCTACCCCTGCCCACACTGCACCAAAATTTGCAGCTCCATGATCATCCTCTTCGCCCACCTGAAGACCCACAAAGACCAAGAAGGAGGACAGTCATAACAAGAAAATAGAAACAAGTAGAAACAGTAAAAACAGAAACAAATCAAAATAAAGATAAAATAAGAAACAGAAGTAAGAACAAAATATATCAACAAACATGGTGCACATAACATCCTATCTATACTGCGCTACCGCAGCACAAAACAAACAGCTCAAACCCGACAGGGTAAAACAAATCGAAGGGCCAGTCCAATGACCATTAACTCCGAGTGTCCGACACTCTGAGGGAGGAGTTTTAAAGTTTGATGGCCACAGGCATGAATGACCTCCTGTGGCGCTCTGTAGTGCATTTCAGCAGAATGAGTCTTTTACTATTATATCTAGTCCTGTGCCCAACCAGCACGTCATGGAGTGGGTGGGAGACATTGTCCATGATAGCACATAATTTCAACAGCGTCCTCCTCTCAGAAACCGCTGCCAGAGAATCCAGTTCCACCCCACAATGTCACTGGCCTTGCGGATCAGTTTACCGAGCCGCTTCTGATTTCTTATTCATTGTTTTTGTTATGTTGTTGCGGCACGGTGGCACAGTGGTTAGCGCGGTCACCTCACAGCAGGAAGGTCCTGGGTTTGAGCCCCGGAGTTGTCCAACCTTGGGGGTCGTCCGGGGTTGTCCTCTGTGTGGCGTTTGCATGTTTTCCCTGTGTCTGCGTGGGTTTACTCCGGGTGCTCCGGTTTCCTCCCACAGTCCAAAGACATGTAGATCAGGTGAATCGGCCGTACTAAATTGTCCCTAGGTGTGTGTGTGTGTGTGTGTGTGTGTGTGTGTGTGTGTGTGTGCACGCCTTGTGATGGTCTGGCAGCCTGTCCAGGTTGTCTTCCCGCCTGCCACCCAATGACTTCTGGGATAGGCTCCAGCATCCCCGTAGCCCTGACAGCAGGATAAGCAGTTGGGATAATGAATATTTTTGTGATTATTTTTTATTTCCTTATATATGGCTGAATGAAATGCATATGCCTGGGCTGAGCACCAGAGAGCCAGGGCATATGCATTTCATTGCATTTGAAGGTACATGATACTTTTTATAATAAAGTGAAACTTGAACTTGAAAGATGCCCAAGAATGTATGGTAACAAGTCTGATTAGTGCTGATGCTTCTGTGTAAACAGTTGTCCTTCCCTTGGAGCAGGCATGTGTCTTACCCGTCTTCCATCAGCAGCAAACTCTTGATTGGCCCCTGCACTGGATAAGCAAGTGGTGTTATGTGGCCTCCCCCTGGATAACAGTAGTAATGCCTTTCTTTCTGTCTCTCTCTCTCTTTCTCATTATGATGCAGTCTTTGATTCATACAAAGTAAAACGACTCACTAGAGGATATCTATTGCAAGAAGGGAGGCCAAAATGTCTTCTAACTTTCAAACGCAAACCCTAGTTTTTGGGGCCCGGTTGAACATCTATTGTGAGCGATTACCATTTTAAAGTCAGTGCCTGTGTTATAGTGAGGTCAAGGGCATTAGGTGAGATTTAACTGCCTCATGTCTGTGAATACTAGCTCCACAGCTGATTTCAGCTAACTGGCAAGCTGTTGCTTAAATGGTGATTTTCCCACTCAGTTCCATTGAGAGTCTGAACCCATACAGATGGCTCCTCTATATGGGAACCAAGAGTGTGTGTGATGCTCATTAAATGTTAATGTAGCTTTCATTTATTTACTTTAAAATCAGTTCAGTCACAGCATTGCATTTCCTTTTAAAAGTGGCTGCCCAATCTATCTGACCCGCTTACCTTTCCTCACAGATCGGACAGTATAAGTGATTGTTGACTTCAGGCAGACTAAATTAAATTAAGAATAAGCCTGAGTCATGGACGCTTTTTCAGCCGAGATATAAATCAAACTGTTTTAGGAAAATAGAAAACTACTATGAGAGCAATCATTTTCTCGATGGGTTACTTCAGAGCCCATAAAATCATTATGAATTATTGAAGAAAAGTGTTGAATCCAAAGGGCCTCTAATATTCATAAATCCCAAAGTGGAAAGAAAAAGTTTCCTTATTTGGGCAGATGTATTCAGCAATCAATATTTGCACAAAGGAAAAAAAAAATCCCAACAGCTCAATAAATCCAAATTAGCTGGCACTTTGATATGCACTTATGAAAATTAGCCACCAGGGGGCAGTGCTCAGCCATAGCCCGTAGACCCTGGTTTCCTCTGGCAAACCTTATTTGGTCAACCTTCTTTAAGTAACCTTTCATTGAAATTTTATTGCGGTGTTAGTGTTAAGGAAAAAGCTGTCCCTTATAAACTTAACAGAGGTTACATTTTTTTTTTACAAATCGTTATATGCAATACTATTCTTAGCGTACCAATGACACTTCACAAGGTTCAAGAATCTCTTCAGAGCAATCCTTGGCTTAAGCTGATTTTCTGTTTAGCTGTAAACTCGTTTCTGCAGGATTGTGCAATCATACATATCAAATATTTAACTTTGCAGGCGATACAACTGTTGATTTCAAGAGTCTCCCTACCTACAGGAGTACAGTATCAAAAACCAAATCGTTCTTTTTTTGTATGGCACAGGAGTGCAAGCCTTATCAAATCTATTCCCCAAGATTACATGTTTTGAAGCAAAAATCAGACTCTTTAAAAAAACAAAACATCTTTCAAAAGAGAATCACTGCATAAAAAAACACAATTCAAAACAGATAAAGTAAAGTTAACCACTGTAAAGAACAACATTCTCACAGTATAAGAGGCCGTCAGTTATACATTGCACACCATGTATTTGAGGAGGGGGCAAAAAAATTGTGAGGGCTATCACAGGATTGGGTCTTTGACCTTACAGTCTTACAGTTATGAAATGGTCACCATGTCAACCATCTGGAAGTCATTTATGAAGATCAAGCCTACCAGAGGCGGTTTTACCTGAGTGACAAAAGGGTGGCACAAGGTTCCAGCTTGGGGGGGGGGAGGGGGCGCAGAGGTTATCTCCCCCAGACAAATTTGAATTTCAGAGACTTCATTTCCTGCATTCTAGTGATTTATTTTAAGCATGTGAATCAAATAATAATGAGACAATTAAAAAAAATTATGAGGTTTAAGCAACTATCAGAGCTAGTATGTTCTATTTTGTCACACATGCAATAAAGACTCATAAATGCATTTTTTTCACCAAAACGTTTTAATTGTGGCTTTTTATAGATCAATAGATAGCTTTTAATTGTCCCCTAGAGGAAATTGCTGCCTGCAGGAACATCACAGGGAAAACAAAATATACATCACAGTAAAGATGCACTATACAAGTCGCAGAAATACTGATTCAATATGCAGTCAAATGCACACAAGAAAAAGAAAATACACTGCAGGTATATAGAACAATAATACAACGTTAATAATCCATCCTCCTACCCCACCCACACACACACGCGCACGCACACAAATAGTGTTTAATTGCATATAGTATTTCTAACATCATATGCTCTTCTGTCTTTGCTTTTTTTTTTTGGTTCGGAAAAAACTGGCTATGCCGCAACTTTTCTCCTTCCTTTTCATTTTTTTCCCCAAATATCTGCTACTCTGGCCTACAGTTTTTAAGATGAAAAACATTCTCATTCCTTTTCATTTTTTTCCCCCAAATATCTGCTACTCTGGCCTACAGTATTTAAGATGAAAAACAAGCACAAAACCATCCAGACCCATGGCGCACCTGTGCTAAACATGAGTAGTTGCGAGCGTGTCCTACTAACATCCCTCTCTGGTCATCCATTAGTGAGTGAGTGCTTGACCACAATTTGCGACACACAGCCCATGGCGGCGGTTGTGCGCACACCGTGAGATTAATTTGTAGGTTAAAACTGTGCCATACATTGTATTGGATACATAATTCACGAGTTAAGCTAGCAGGATATGATCTGTAGCTAGGCTATGAGCTGGCTATCTTTCGTCATCCATTGCTGTTATAGATTTCGTGATTTCTATTAGGGCTGCAAACTCTCATGCACTGAGCCTGAGACACATGCAATTGAGCACTATCGCACATATATCACACCGTCAAATTCTTACAAACAAAAAAAAAAAGACCTTACCTGTCACTTAGCAGCAGCGGCAGACTACAGAGAGTCATTATGGTGTCATTTTGCTATCTGCTATCTTTAATATGAGTGTGCGCAGGGACAGGAATCGAGCGCTTGCTCGAGTTTTCATCTCCTCGCTCTCTTTGAAATTCTCCTCGCTCTCAATGTATTTTTCCAACTGGAATACGTCATGGATTAAGCTTTGACTAGACGATCGTCTGTCTATTGATCACCAGTTGATATGGCAAATTCAAATCCACCAAATTCATCTGTTTCACAAGAACAGGTTAATAAAACTGTTTAATGTCATAGATTACACAAACTTGAGCAACCGCTCGATTCCTGTCCCTGTGCTCGTTTATAGTCTGTGGGCGCTCTCATAACACAGATGGCAAAATAACACCATCGATAGTCAACAGGCAGCAAGGACTGAGATGAGACGGAGTAGCGGCGACATCGATAGGTGGATTTTCCCGGGTTGGGTGGCGGGTGCAACCATTTTTTCTTTATTCATGGGGGCAAAGCGAATTCAGGGGGCAGCCGGGAACCACTGCAGCCCAGACACGAACCTGGGTCGACTACATTAACCATTCGACTAAAGGGTCCGACCCTCTAGCCAAGGGCCAACGAGTCCAGTCATCCGTGGTCATTACACTACCCCCCCACCCCCTTCAGAAAGCGCATCCTGCGCTTCAGCATATCAGCTCCCCCACGCCTCTGGGCGCACACTCTTTCGACGGCCTCATGGTCTCACCATCCCACTTCTGACACCAATGTAGTGAATTCAGGGGGCAGCTGGGAACCGCTGCAGCCCGGACGCATTCGGGTTGCCCACACCACGGGGCCAACAAGTCTAGTCATTCATGATTGTTAAAATATTATGAAATTTTAACACCATTTAAAAAAAATTTTTTTTTAGCATTAATTGCCTACATATTGGGCAGCAAGGCCTTTTTCAGGGGTGGCAGTTGCCACCCCTTGGAACTGCCTGCCTACATGTTGTTAAGAAGGCAGCATGACTTTTGTGGTGAGCTCAGGTCGTCACCTTAACTAGAGTGCTGGACCTCTCTAAGCATCCCTGACCCAAATACTTAACCGCTAACCGGCTCCTCGGGTACCACACTATCTAGCTGACTTTGTGCCCTAACCAGAGAGAGAATAAAATGTATTTTTTTCCTTCCTTGAGGGGAAAAATAAAACATATTAAATCAAAATCAATATGCCAGGGCCACTGTAAAATCCTGTTAGTGTCCTTTGTTTTTCTTCCTTTTCACAGTTTCTTCTCTTTTCTGCATGTCTTTGTCTTTCATATGCCTCATTTATCTGTGATGGTTTTATCAGAACCATTATTCCTGTTTATTCCTGCACTGAAATCATCGTGTTATTGAGTGGGCACCGGCGCGATAAGCTGAGAGTGACACAGTGAATTAGTGAGTGATTCAACTGACATAGAAAAGGAGAGAGTGGGGTTTGTTTGTTTGTTTGTTTTTAAAAAAAATATTTTCAAAGGAAAATTCCAGTTTCTTATTTTCATCGTTTTTGTAATGCATTATGTCATTTTACTCACCAGCTTCATGCTGGAGATTTTGGACATGGGCCCACTGCTTGCCTTGACTCAGCTTTACAATAATATTTTACACGGGAACTGAACATAAGCCTTAAACTTGTCCACTCAATAATAACACAACAAAACAAAACATAAAACCCAGTGCCTCAATTAGACAGTGTACATGAGTTCCCATTGTCTATGGCTTCTCAGTTGCACTGTTTGGCTACTTGGTAAAAATAGGCTGGTTCCTGTAAGTTGAACCAGGAAGTAGCTTTAAAATGCAATTGGTGTCGATGCAGTTGCCCACTGGGGACTGGGGTTCGCGCCCCGGTCTCGTCAGATCCGACTATGGCCGGACTCGATGAAGCAGCAATCATTGGCAACGCTGTCTTCGGGAGGGGGGCGGAGTCGGCTTGTGTTCGTCATGTGAATGCGTCTCTGTGTGTGTCGGAAAAACAGTGGTTCGGCTTGGATTCGCCTTGTCACGAAAGTGGGGAGGCGCTTTCCTTCGAGACTGCCGGCCGGAGAGATGCAGTTGGCGAACGCATGCAATACGAGGGTGGGTGTTTGAATCAAAATAGGGATCAATTGGCCACTAAATTGGGAGAAAAAAGGGAAAAATCAGAAATAAGTTAAAAAAATAAATAAATAAAATGCAATTAATCATGTTGATAATATCAGCCATTTAGAGTGATAACTTTTAACTTGCCCTTTCATTTTCACCTCCAAATATGCTGTTGAGATAAGTGGGTTAAGTTAGACCTATTGAAATATGTCAGATACTTGTGTAGGTCCCCTTGTGCCACCGAAACAGCACTGACCTGTCGAAGCATGGACTCCACAAGTCCTCTGAAGTGTCCTCTGGTATCTGCCACCAAGACGTTAGCAGCAAATCTTTTAAGTCCTGTAAGTTGTGAGGTGGGGCCTCCGTGGATCAGGCTTGTTTTTCCAGCACATCCCACAGATGTTCGATTGGATTGAGATCTGGGGAATTTGGACGCCAACGCAACACCTTGAACTCTTTGTCATGTTCCTCAAACCATTCTTGAACAATGTGTGTAATGTAGCAGGATGCATTATTCTGCTGAAAGAGGCCACTGCCATCAGGGAATACCATTGCCATGAAGGGGTGTACTTGGTCTGCAACAATGTTTAGGTAGGTGGTATGTGTCAAAGTAACATACACATGAATGGCTGGATCCAAGGTTTCCCAGCAGAAAATTGCCCAGCGCCAGTATAAGGTGGGGACACTCACAAAGCCACAGACATGATCCGGTAAGTGCATAGATGATATTACTGAATGATGTCAAGATAATGAGAGAGACATACACAACCCAAGTAGTCCGGAAGTACATAATACATTCCTGGTGCCACCCTCTTTTCCAGTACAACCAAACCCACCCATAACAACAATAAGGCAACTCGAAAACAGTGTAGAAAAACACCACTAAAGGCACAAACATTACAAAGGGCACAGAGCATAAGGCACTATAGGATAGAACAGTAAAAGAACCTGAAACAAGCTGCAAAGACAGAACACACAGACCATGATGGAATTCTGGGAATGTCCAACCATGGCATGGAGGAATAAACAAGAAAGCTTCAAAGCAACAAAGTCCTTGAACCACGTAGGAGGCCTGCGGGAGCGGCTGGAATGCCGAAGAGCCCAATCTATTTGCGGAATAGTCCCATGGGTTTCTTCATCATGCTGATCACTAACTGGACCATCAGAGGGTTTGTCTGGAGAAAGAGAATTGAGAACCCCTGTAGGCAGAAAGGGCGCTGGAGCAGGCTCGGCTATAGCAGGGGGAATGTCGGGGCCCTGGGGAGGGGAGACATTAGGATCCATGTCAGACGTGTCCTCATCTGCATCATCACAGAAGACCACGTCGGGAGCGTCACTTGCCACCTGGTAGCAATCACTCAACCGAACCCTGTACGAAGTGCGATGGAGTTGGGTACCTGTGAATGTCTACACGTTGCACCATGACCCTTCAACGCTGATGACAAGGTATCTGTCTCGGGCTCTAGACTTATTTCAATCGCTGTAGAGATATATAAGGTCGCCATGATGGACTATGGAAGGCAATGCAACATGACCAGTGAGAACTTTGTGGCTTTCGTGCTATATGGATGATTGATCAACCATTGTGCACGCTGCTGCATAATGATGTCCCAGTCGTTGATAGGCAACTGATTGTGGGAGAACTGGCCCCTCTGTAATAACATCTCACGGGCAGACAAACTGCGGGATCTGATGTGGCTGTTCAAGTGGGCAGTGGCAACTGACAGAAGCAGGGGGGTGACATCTCTGCAATCTGGCTCAAGACGCAGTATTTCGTCCTGGAACTCCCGAATGGCCTTCTCAGCGACAGGATTTCTGTTGATGTTCTTAGTGTTGCCGACCTCAACAGTCAGCCTATGCCTGACAAGTGCCGTGTCGCTACCCAACGCCAAAAACCCAGGAGCTGGGTCAGTTCTGATCACAGCAAATGGACCATCCAGTGGCCGCAAGCCAATACACAAGCAAACCAGGGCATCACGAAGGGTCTAGCGCCATTCATCTTCAATGAGAGTGGACACCGTGAAAGAGGTGACACACTCACAGACCACAAGGATGCGTTGGCGCTCATGTTTGAACACATCAGCTGCAAAGGATGCACCGATGATGACTGGCGGATCACATGTTGGCTGGTCCACCACAAAGGCAGGGACTTTCTTAAGTGCAGCACACTGGTGACAACCCTCAGTGACACGTTGGATGGCGGCATCCATGTCCAGAGCATAGAAATACTGTTGCACAACCAATCTCAGCTGGCCAGCTGGAAGGTGATCAAGTTTTATATACAGGGACATAAGGAGGCCATCCAGGACCAACCTTGGAATTATGATACAGTCAGCTGAGGAAGCAAGGGGGGTATGGCGACGTGCCACCAAAAGACCATCGTTGGATAATGTGGCTACATTCAGGTAACATTTAACATTAAGTATGTTAGTTAGCTTCTTTGAGGGGCAGGTGCCTTGGTGGAGGTGAGCACATGTTCTTCGGAGGTCAGAGCACTCAGCCTGTATGGCCATCCATGCTGATCTGTTGGTAAAGGGGAGTTTTTGAGACCCCTGAAGAATGCTCTCAGCCATAACCTGGCATACAACAGACTCCATAGAGGTGCGGACAAAATGCAGATCTGGCAGGTGGTATTGTCACAGTCCGGAGCATTGCAACTGGCCAAATCAGAAGGCAGTATCGCTGTACCAGCCACATGCTGAATGGAGACTTGAAACCTACTGGCTGAAACAGAAAGGTAATTACATGTGGGCTAGCTGAGAACTCTCCTCTGCATAGCTTTTCAAAGGCTTGTACGCAAGGCTTGCTGTCAGTTAACACACAGGCTATCTTTGAGGACTGGATTATGTACGGGCTAAAGTGCTTAAGTGCAGCAGCAATAGATAGGGCGTCTACCTAATATGGTAGCCAAATTGAGTGGTTCTTGCAAAGTTTAGCACTAAAGTAGCCTGAAATGTTCACTGAATTTTGACGAGTGATATAAAGTGTGGATCCTAGACCAGGCTCCCTGACTGTGCCATCAGTGACGATCCAGAGCTGGTCCACTGGTTGAGGCAATGTGATTGAGTGGTTAGTGGCCAGGGCTTTCAGTGCATTGTTGAAGGCAAACATAAGTTCATCTGACCACGTTATCACATCCTTTGACTCACGGCCAGCAATGACATCATCCAGTGGGGCCAGCACGGATGCACAGCCCTTAATCACATGAGCAAGCACGTTGTATGCGCCAATGAATGATCGAAGGCCAGCCACGTTCTTAGGAGGAGAGCATACAGCTAATGCAGCAACACAGTGAGGACTGGCCTAGATGGTCCCATGATGCCACAACCAGTCCAGGATGTTTGTTTGTTGAGGGGCAACAACTGTCTTTGCAGCCGATAAGTTGAGCCCACAATGTCGCAGGGCTGACAACACTCCCTTCCAGACACTAAGCATATCTTAAAGGGTATTTGCACCACAGTACAAATCATCCGTGACCCTGGCCACTTTACCCTGTTCCAGGAATTCCCCAAAGACCTGGCATGTTAGCTGAGCCAGACATGCCCATGGCGCATCGAGCATATATAGTATTTTATTGAGTCTTTGGATAATGGTATCTGGTAGAATGCCTTGGTGAAGTCAGTAGCAACAATGTATTTCCATTGGGCAATCATCCTCAGGGTGGAGTCGACGTTCAGCATGAGCAAAGGCTGGGTCTTACTATATCTGCCTACGTCTGCAAAGGCAGTAACAAGGCAAAACCCCCCCATTTGGCTTTTTTTTTTTTACAAGGAACGATGAGTTGACATACTCCACACACACACATCAGCATCTTCAGGCTGCTTAAAGATGCCCATCTGTTCCAGTGTGTCAAACTGGGCCTGGAGCGCCAGCAACTGGCCTCTTGAGTACTGGGGAACTCTGCCCTTGCGCTGTGGTGGTTGAACAGGAACCATATTCACTTTTGCATGGAACGGACCGATGGCGCCATTGTACCCTTTGAAGTGTGGGTCAGACACCTCGTCAAAGTCTTTGTGCAGTAGCTGAAATTTGTTCCTTATGTCAGATGGCATAATATTGTCTGGGTCTAGCCTAATTTATCCGGAGAAGGGTGCAGATCTTGGTGGAGCAACAATGTTAAGCGGGAGTGGGGGTGTCATTGAATTGTCGTAGGACTCGGGGACAAAGGTTGTGTGAACATTGGATACACTGTCATTTTTTCTCAGATATTGAGGTTCATTTGTGAGATTGGGAACACGAATTTTCCCCGATACAGTAGCCAACAAAGATGCAGCAGGCCAGCAAGGGGGAGTGTCTACTTCATGTAGTGTCCCCATGTGTGGTTCCACAGCCAGTTCACCATCGACATCACGGAGCTCAGTAGGAAGCTCAAACTCTTTATATTCACCAGGCCACACGGCGGTTCTGGCATGGGCTCGTAGGACATGTGCCTGTCGAACAGTATGCCTGTCCATGGGTGTCTGACAGGAGCCATTCCGATACATGTCCTCCTGGACACATACCTGGTGTTTCGCTGGTTGAATAGAGACATTGTTCTTCTCCATGAAGGGAATGCCAGCCAAGATATCAGAGTCCAGATTTTCAACTACAAGGCCCTCAAAATAAAGACTGCCCATCTCTATTAAGCTGTGTGTGTGTTTCCCCCACCACTCTTAGGAGAGTAGAGCCATCAGCATGATGGGCAGATTGTGTGGATTGTGTGCTGCTGGTAACTCTGACCCCTAGTCTGATTGCACATGAGGCTCTCATCGTGTTCCCTATGACACTGCTGTCAATGGTGAGTCTCATGGGGGTGTCGTCATGGAAAACGTCGAGGTATGATGACTGCCGGATAAGCACACGCTGCATGAGACTGGGTATGGCCGTGATGTCACCCTCACAGTCATCTGGCTCACTCCCCATGTCGTCTGGTGCCTCAGCCACCTGCCTGGCTTTAGCAATAAACACTCGATCCTGAGGTGGCAGAAATGGGCACTTGCGTAAGAAGTGGTTGTCAGGTCTCCGCACCGCCTTGCACAGTGGACAGGACCTCTTTGTTCTTACCGCGGGGATCTGTTTGGGCTGGGGCAAAACGGACACAGCTGTGCGCATGGCTCTCGCATCCTCAGAAGCCCGCAGTTCTTCCAGCAAGGAATCAAGCACCTGGGAAATGTCAGGTTTAATTGAGGCCAATGTGCGTGACTGTAACTCTGTGCCATAACGTTGTTTCACCAGCTTTGGTAGGTCAGTGTATGAGGTGGAGCCAGGTGAGCACAATGAAATTTTCTACAGTGGGAATCAGCTCCTCATCTTCAGTCACAAGAGCACCTAAATGAGTAATAGCAGATTCTTTGCAAAGTAAATTATCCTCCACAAAGGCCATAAGCCTCTGAAGCCTCTCTCATTTGCCTCCAGTGTAATTGCTGCATAAAGTGAGCACCAGTAGACTGGAATCCATAGTGCGTCCGAATAGCTTGCCAAATAAATGTAAGCTACCGAGATGGAATTTGTGACGATTGTGTTGCGTGAGACGACTGGGCAATAATTGGCTATTTGCCTCAGCATTAACTCCAGCACATTAACTTTTTGCTGTCTGGTACATCTCAGAGTGACTGGGACTTCATCACCATCGTCCGTGAAACCCATGAACACAGACGCTTTAGACTTTTTCTCCCAGTGCACGCCCTCAACAAGAAAAGGAGCAAACTCATTATTTAGCGACAGTGTGTAGAGAAGATTCTGACGTCAGTTTTCAAAAGAATTCACAGTCTGTATTTCCGTTAGGCACCACTGCTTCGATGCTCTGTGCACGTTAGCCATGTGAGCGATACCTTACCAGTTCGTGTTTAGCAGTAGAGGTTATCTACAGTGTGACTTAGAAGAGTATGAATGCGCCAGACTCCCTCACTGATAATCTTCAACATCAAGAGTGTAAATTTGTTAAACACTGCCACCACACCAGTATAAGGTGAGGACACTCGCAAAGCCTCACCTTATACTGGCGTGGTGGCAGCGTTTAACGAATTTACGCTTTTGCGTTTAATGAATTTACGTCATTCAGTAAAATCATTAAAGAAATGATTTTACTGAATGATGTCAAGGTAACGAGAGAGACGTACACAACCCAAGTAACCCAGAAGTACATAATACATTCCTGGCGCAGAGCACCACACTGCCTCCGCTGGCTTGCCTTCTTCCCATAGTACATCCTGGTGCCACCTCTTCCCAAGTAAACGACGCACACACACATGATCATCCACATGATGTAAAAGAAAACGTGCTTTATCAGACCAGACCGCCTTCTTCCATTGCTCCAAGCTCCGGGTCTGATGCTTACGTGCCCATTGTAGGTGCTTTCAGTGGTGTACAGGGGTCATGGGAGCACTGATCGGTCTGTGGCTATGCAGCCCCATACACAGCAAGATGCGATTCAGTGTGTTCTGACACCTGTCTATCATAGCCAGCATTAACTTTTTCTGCAGTTTAAGCCACTGTAGCTCTTCTGTGGGTTGTAACGAGATAATCAATGTTATTCACTTCACATATCAGTTGTTTTAATCCATCCATCCATCCATCCACCCATCGTCCTAACTGCTTATCCTGCTCTCAGGGTCGCGGGGATGCCGGAGCCTATCCCAGCAGTCTTGGGTGGCAAGGCGAGGAGACTGTGTAAGACGCTGTTGTAAAGCTCTGTCAAGTAGTGATGCTCCGGCGTCCAAAATCTCTTAAATTAAGCCAATAAGTAAAAGGATATCAAAACTGATATGCACAATTGTAAAAACAAAAATAAGACCCTGGTTTTAAAAAAAACTGGAATTGTCATGTAAGGGGATGGATATCTGTGTAGGTGGACAGGCAGAGCTGCAGTGAGTTGGAGATAAAAGGTGGGCTACAGACTGTGAATCTGTTTTTAACAAGGAATTTAAATCCAGTGTGAGTCATACGTTGTTACAGATGGTGGCGGATTAGTTAATTTTTATTGATATTGCATCACTGGTTTATCCATTTCACAAAAAAAGAACATTCCACAAACGTTCAAGTAGTTTTTTTACCTTCTCAAGGATCTTTTTTTTTATTTATAGGAATTGCTTTTAAACATATATTGGTTGACACTCCAGTAGTGCCCACAGTTAGATATGGTCAATTATAGCATAAATAAAAAGGGTAATTTTTGCTGGTTTTGAAAACTATTCAACGGCACAAAAAAAAAAACCTGAAAAAATGCGTCATGGGTAATCTTGTGCCTTTCTTTTGTCTATTATCTGACTGCCAGCCCCCCTATTTATATTCATATCTCTCTTGCTCTCTTCCTCTCAGGGGGAGGATTTGTTAACAGCAATATCGTATTTTTACATTTTACTTTCCACCCTGACTCCATCCTGTCCTGCTAGCTCTGCCACCTCCTCATGTCCAACCATTTACAGCTGATATATGGGTATAATGGGAAGCAGGTGCAGTTATGTAATGCACATGCTATTCGTGTAGCTCTCTTATTGCATAATAAGGATCCCATTAGCGATTTAAAGGCTGCAAGAACATTTTCTGATGGTGACTAATAAAAAAGGATTCATCGGTTTTTTACTGGATACCCCTTTGCCTCTTGACAGTGATGTTCCCAGAGGACTGAATAGACTCATTTGTCTATTAAGCTTGTTCTACAAACGGCTTGCATACAGTAGGGTATGTTTTATGATGGTACTGCTTGGGGGTAAATTGAAAAGCCTTCCCACCACTAACCCATACACTACCGTTCAAAAGTTTGGGATCACCCAAACAATTTCGTGTTTTCCATGAAAAGTCGCACTTATTCACCACCATATGTTGTGAAATGAATAGAAAATAGAGTCAAGACATTGACAAGGTTAGAAATAATGATTTGTATTTGAAATAAGATTTTTTTTACATCAAACTTTGCTTTCGTCAAAGAATCCTCCATTTGCAGCAATTACAGCATTGCAGACCTATGGCATTCTAGCTGTTAATTTGTTGAGGTAATCTGGAGAAATTGCACCCCACGCTTCCAGAAGCAGCTCCCACAAGTTGGATTGGTTGGATGGGCACTTCTTTGAGCAGATTGAGTTTCTGGAGCATCACATTTGTGGGGTCAATTAAACGCTCAAAATGGCCAGAAAAAGAGAACTTTCATCTGAAACTCGACAGTCTATTCTTGTTCTTAGAAATGAAGGCTATTCCATGCGAGAAATTGCTAAGAAATTGAAGATTTCCTACACCGGTGTGTACTACTCCCTTCAGAGGACAGCACAAACAGGCTCTAACAGGTACTATTTAATGAAGATGCCAGTTGGGGACCTGTGAGGCGTCTGTTTCTCAAACTAGAGACTCTAATGTACTTATCTTCTTGCTCAGTTGTGCAACGCGGCCTCCCACTTCTTTTTCTACTCTGGTTAGAGCCTGTTTGTGCTGTCCTCTGAAGGGAGTAGTACACACCGGTGTAGGAAATCTTCAATTTCTTAGCAATTTCTCGCATGGAATAGCCTTCATTTCTAAGAACAAGAATAGACTGTCGAGTTTCAGATGAAAGTTATCTTTTTCTGGCCATTTTGAGCGTTTAATTGACCCCACAAATGTGATGCTCCAGAAACTCAATCTGCTCAAAGAAGTGCCCATCCAACCAATCCAACTTGTGGGAGCTGCTTCTGGAAGCGTGGGGTGCAATTTCTCCAGATTACCTCAACAAATTAACAGCTAGAATGCCAAAGGTCTGCAATGCTGTAATTGCTGCAAATGGAGGATTCTTTGACGAAAGCAAAGTTTGATGTAAAAAAAATCTTATTTCAAATACAAATCATTATTTCTAACCTTGTCAATGTCTTGACTCTATTTTCTATTCATTTCACAACATATGGTGGTGAATAAGTGCGACTTTTCATGGAAAACACAAAATTGTTTGGGTGATCCCAAACTTTTGAACGGTAGTGTATCTATTCATGTATTTAGTCTGTTTGGATTGCTGAGGCTCTTTTGTTATTACTTTTTTTTTTTTTTAGCCTATTTTGTTGTTGTTTTTCCAACAACACCATACACCCCAAGCTCACTGAACATCCCACCTCTTAGTACTGGATTCAGTCTAGACATACCTTGTATGAACCTGATGCAGAATATGTCATGCAACAGGATACAAATCAACTCGTCACTCACTAAACTGTATTCAGTTAATCACAAAATCCCAGTCAGCTTTGACGTGAGATGCACTGGAATGAAAAATCTGATATGTAGCTTAAGGGTCAAACCTAATCAAGCTTTAAGAGAAGAAAGGCTGAACAGTTGAAACTATCTAGTATGACAGCATTACAGCATCCCAGTCTGCAGCCACAACAATATCTACTAACTGTGTAAGCAGTGATGATACATTTTATGTTGTAACACCTTTTTTTTAAAGCAACGCATCAAAATAAGGTGTTAATGTTGTGATTTCTAAATTACTTGGTTTTACACAGGAAAAATATCCCCAATTACCTGTGCATATGATGTATCATGCACATTTCTTCCTTTGGGAATGTGCATTTATAGAGTTTCATCTAGTTCAGCCATGCATGGCTGAACTAGATGAAATACAATATAACTAAGCAGTTGAATGGCGAAGTTACAAAATATAGTCTACACAATTTAAGATGTTAAAAACTGATCAATAAAATCTTTGAAGAGAATTCTAAATTCAACTTATGTGCTAAATTGTAAGAGATGTCGGATTGCATCTGATACAAACACAACACACCTCGCTGCTGCCTTTTGCAATGTGATTTAT
Source organism: Lampris incognitus (assembly GCF_029633865.1). NCBI lineage: Eukaryota > Metazoa > Chordata > Actinopteri > Lampriformes > Lampridae > Lampris > Lampris incognitus. The sequence goes on from NC_079214.1 coordinate 36,464,431, forward strand.
GAAAACATGAGACTTTTGATTTACATCAGAATAAAGTGCCTTTATTCATGTTCAATAATCCAAATAAGGAAATCACAAAAAGGTGAATCAGTTCTTCTGTACATTCATCTAAACATTGTGTCCTGATGAATTGGTTTAACTTTCTGTGATCAGAATACAGCGTCACAATATTTTAACTGTAAGAGGTAAAAGATTGAATAACTCTCTTGAATATATATATATATCAAATTACATTTTATATAGCACTTTTATAGCTGCAACAGCCACTATTTCTGGTCAAATCTGAATTTCAGACCTGAATATATGACTGCTGGGATAGGCTCCAGCATCCCACGACCCTGATAGCAGGATAAGCGATTTGGATGATGGATGGATCTTATATATATATATAGATAGATGTAGCATTTTTTTCCGAAACCGTCAATGGTGTTGTGAGTGCTCAACCAATGAGGAGCGGAATATCAACATGAATACAGGAAAAAAGATTTTAATACATTACAGGCCTGTTTCATGTGTCTCGCACTCATCAGCTGCTAATGTGTTTCAACAAAGAATCATAGTTTGCGTTGACCAGTGTCATGCCCCTAATTTCGGTTGGACAGCGACCAATCAGATGGGGAGACATTCAAACTATAACAGCCAATGGGGTAGGTACTTATGATGCAAAGCAACCGATGGAGGGGTAGAAAACATTACAACCAATGGGACTGGGGTTTGTTTTGAAAAGCATTTAGGGGCCAGGGCACTGTTGAAATGGCGTACATTACAAATTTAACAAGGTAATTTATGTGAATTATATATTGGGGTGGTGTCGGGGCACAGTTGGAAGGACAGGCAGTTAAAATGTTAAAAAAATGTTAAAAAAACTAATAAATGTCATATATGTATCATCTAATGGGGGGGGGGTAATAAAGACGTTGGGAGAGAATAATAAAGATGTTTCAGAGCCGATGCAAAAAAAATTGCATCGGATCTGAAATTGGACGACCGCATTGTCACTGCCCAGAAGCAAGCCTTTCTTACCCTGAAAGACCACAAACCAAATTTTAAAAACAAACCAACACGTAGGCTATCAATGCCACCAAACCCGAAATAGGTAAGCTAAGCAAAAGAATTCTTGAAAATATAAATCGGACAATTCTGAAGAGGGTTCCCTTAAACCCTCGGAGAACACCGACCAAGTATTGAAATGGTTTAGGGACATAGATGACAAGAGCAGACATAGGTTCAATATGCTTCGATATTTGTGAGTTTTACCCCTCCATAACTAAAGAGCTACTAGACAAAGCTGTTGTATTTGTCTCAGCATACACCAAAATATCCGACCAAGACGGAGACATAATAGCCCATGCTAAAGAGTCAATCTTATACCACAAGGGAATACCATGGCAAAAGCAAGGTTACAGCAAATTTGACGTGACCATGGGCAGCTTCAATGGGGCAGAGACTTGTGAGCTAGTGGGCTTGTACTTGTCCCAACTACAGGTCCTAGACATCAACATGGGGCTATATAAACACAACGGGCTGGCAGTGTGCAACAAACTGGCAAGAGAAGTCGAGAGAATAAAAAAAGAAAATGTGTAGAACATTTGCAAACAATGGACTAAAAATGTCAGTTGAGGCTAGTAAAAAAGAGATTGACTTCCTTGGCATCTCATTAGACCTTAGAAATGGTACATACAGGCCTTACATGAAGCCCAACAATATACTGCAATAGATCCATAGAGAAAGCAATCACCCACCCTCCATTTTTAAAAATATCCCAGTGAGCATAAACAAAAGACTCTCATGTTTATCATCCAGCGAGGCCATCTTTAACAAAGCAACCCGCCCCCCCATACCAGGAAGCCTTACAAACAAGTGGATATGATTTCAGACTTAAGTACAATCCACCACCAATTAGCGACAGCCAGCGACAACAACAACAAAACCGCAGCAGAAGGAGGAACATCACCTGCTATAATCCTCCTACAGCGGCACCGTGGCCTCTAATATGGGAACACAATTCTTCAAGCTTTTGGATGAGTGCTTTACCCCAGAACATCTATTGAGAAAAATATTCAACAGAAACACCGTCAAAATTAGCTACAGTTGCATGCCAAATGTCCAGCAGGTTATTTCATCCCACAACACAAGCATCATTGTCAAGGCACAGACCCCCTCACTGCAACCAAGCACCTCCAGCTGCAAATGCTGTGTTAAGACATCGTGTCCTCTTGAAGGAAAATGCCAGATAGAAGGAATAATCTACCAGGCATCGGTGACAAGAGAAGACAACTGCAATGTGGACACTTACGTGAGATTAACAGAGGGCCATTTTAAAATTAGGTTTAACGCCCATATGAGTAGCTTCAGAAACAAGCATGCAAAAAATGCAGCGGCCTTAAGCTGCCACATTTGGTCATTGGTAGACAAGAATATCAGTTATTCTGTCTCATGGAAAATCCTTGCAAAGAGTAGTGCATAGTCAGTTAGAGGTAAAAGATGTAACCTGTGCTTGGCAGAAAAGTATTTTATTATTTGCAGTCCTGATATGTCCACCTTGAATAATAGAAACGAATTGACCACCAGCTGTAGACACCGAAACAATATCTCCTTTGTAACTATAAGTAAAACGTCTGTATTACCCCCCCCATTAGATGATACATATATACCGTTTATTAGAGTTTTTTTTTAAATATTTTTTTTAATATTTAACTGCCTGTCCTTCCAACTGTGCCCCAACACCACCCCAATATATAATTCACATAAATTACCTTGTTATATTTTTAACGTACGCCATTTCAACAGTGCCCTGGCCCCTAAATGCTTTTCAAAACAAACCCCAGTCCCATTGGTTGTAATGTTTTCTACCCCTCCATTGGTTGCTGTGCATCATAAGTACCTACCCCATTGATTGTTATAGTTTGAATGTCTCCCCATCTGATTGGTCGCTGTCCAACCGAAATTAGGGGCGTGATGCTGGGCAAAACAAAGTGTATGATTCTTTGTTGAAACACATTAGCAGCTGATGAGTGCGAGACACATGAAACAGGCCTGTACTGCAATGTATTAAAATCTTTTTTCCTGTATCTGTGTTGAGATATATATATATATATATATATATATATATATGTCAAGTAAATTTTTTATGAGACAGTACAAGCCTGTTTCATGCCATAAGCAATCATCAGCTGCCAATAATGCTACTCGAGCAAAGCGTTATTGACAGCTGATGGTTGTTTATGGCATGAAACAGGCTTGTACTGTCTCATAAAGAATTTACTTGACTCACTGGATCGTTTTGTTCCTTATTTGTTGAGCACTTTCCCTACCGTTGAGTGTTTCTTTTAAAAAAAAGTTATATATATATATATATATATATATATGAGACAAGACTATACCACCTTTTATGTCTCTAAGTAGTATTATTTTTCATACATTGGCTCTCTCACTGGCTCACACACACACACACACTTAGATTAAGTACATCATGGAAATGACCCCATTTTCCTGGGGCCTTTTCTGTTTGTAAACTTCAGCTGGGTGAGGAAATGAGGGAGTGCATGGGGGCGAAGGTCATTGGTGCCTCATTGACACAGCCCCCCTCCCCTCCCTAAATGATCGTGGGAATTTAGGGGCCAATCAAAGGGCAAATGCTCACAAACACATCCGCATACATGCACACATGTCCTGTGCACATGCAAAGAAACAAACATTGTAGAGAGGTTGCCTTAAGGCCTTGCACACTAGCCAAGGTGGAGAGGTTTTATGAGTCTACAGTAGAATTATCTTCGTCGAGAGAGAGAGAGAGAGAGAGAGAGAGAGAGAGAGAGAGAGTGTGTTAAAGAGACAGAGTTGAGATCATAGAAACAAGGTGTAGTGAAATGAACAGCTCCAACATGGAAAAGACAGTGGAAAGGGTCAGAGGAGAAGAATAGTTTGGGTGTCAGAGAGAAGGAAGAGATATGGAGAGAGGGAGCGAAAGATGCAGAGAGGGAGGGAAAGCCATGGACATGCATGCTGATGATGGCCACTGCATTCTCACCAGTTGTCATGGTGACACAGCTCTGCCTACCCGGCTGAGCATCACCCTCTGTTTGTGTGTGTTTGTGTGTCGATCCGTCTCAGTCATATCTGCCTGCCTGTCTTTGAGTGTTTGCGTTGCATGTGCGCCTGGCTGTCTCTATGCAGTGTCAAGTTAACTATTTTGTGATGCGTGTGTTACTCCCGAAAAGGTTCACAAAATAAGGTTGAACATCGCTTTAGGATGAATAATTTGGAAAAAAACTCAAATCAAACAACAAACTAAAAGCATCAATAAAACAAGAAAGTTGGTTGACTTAACAGCCTGTAGCCTTAAGCAGTGGAAGTGCAATGGGAATTAACAATTAAAACTTGGGCATTAAAGATGTTACCCTCTTAAAATGTATAGCTATTGGGTTGTGTGATGGTCTATTCCATTGCCTACCAACATGGGGATCAGCGGTTCGAATTCCCCTGTTGCCTCCGGCTTGGTCAGGTGTCCCTACAGACACAATTGGCTGTGTCTGCGGGTGGGAAGCCGGATGTGGGTATGCATCCTGGTCGCTGCACTAGAGCCTCCTCAGGTCGGTCAGTTGGGGAGCCTATTCGGGGGGAACGGGGGGAATAGCATGATCCTCCCATGTGCTACGTCCCCCTGGTGAAATTCCTCACTGTCAGGGGGAATGAAGCAACTGGCGACTCCACATGTATCGGAGGAGACGTGGTAGTCTGCAAACCTCCTCGGATCGGCAGAGGGGGTGGAGTAGTGACCAGGACGGCTCGGAAGAGTAGGTTAATTGGCCAAATTCAATTGGGGAGAAAAAGGGGGAAAAAAGAAAAATATATATATTAAGTACAAATTCAGCTTTGTTTAGCTGAAATAATTGTGTTGTTTTATGCATTTATCCTTTGTATGAAATTGGCATTAGTGATTTCGCAAGTGATGGGGGACAGACCATGTGAAATCATGAATTCAGCCTGACAAAATGTAAGCAGACAGTTTGGAGTAAATAACAGGGGTGGCTGGAAGAGAAATCAATTCAGTGCAAAATTGTGATACTAAGCCATGATCATTTTAACATTGCAGAATTTCCCCTAACTCACGATGTTGAAGCACAATCAACAGGTGCTGTGAAGAGGTTGGACGTCTGATTGTTTGAATTTGAATTGTTTGAATGTTTTATCAGGGACGCAAACTCCTGTGTTAAGGTTGTGTAACACACAGGAATTGATATATATGCAGTTTTTCTGTATGTTTTCTTTCGACGATTGGAGTTTTCATATTTTACACTAGGTAAGAGGAAATGCAGCCTTAAAAGTCTTAACATTGAATCACACTATTTGTAGTGTTGAGATATTGGAAAAATGTCAATATGTTGTGACGGCACTAAAATTAATTCATTCATTTTCAGCCGCTTCTCCGGGGTCGGGTCGAGGAGGCAGCAAGCTAAGTAGGGCACTCCAGACGTCCCTCTCCCCAGCAATGCCCTCCAGCTCCTCCTGGGGGATCCCGAGGCATTCCCAGGCCAGATTGGACATGTAGTCCCTCCAGCAAGTTCTGGGTCTCCTCCCAGTTGGCTGTGCCCAGTAAACCTCCAAAGAAAGGCACCCAGGAGGCAATCAGATGCGCAAACCACCTCAACTGGCTCCTTTCGATGCAAAGGAGCAGCGGAGGAGCTCCGCATGTCTGAGCTCCCCACCCTATCTCTAAGGCTGAGCCCAGACACCCTACGGAGGAAACTCATTTCAGCCGCTTGTATCCGCGATCTCAACCTTTTGGTCACTACCCAAAGCTCATGACTGTAGGTGAGGGTTGGAACGAAGATTGACTGGTAAATTGAGAGCTTTGCCTTCTGGCTCAGCTCCCTCTTCACCACAACGGTCCAGTACAACATCTGCATTACTGCTGATGCTGCACCAATCCGCCCATCAATCTCCCGCCCCATCCTACCTTCATTCGTGAGCAAGACCCCGAGATACTTGAACTCCTTCACTTGAGGTAATAACTCATCCCCAACCCGGAGGGAGCAAGCCACCGGTTTCCGGTAGAGAACCATGGCCTCAGACTTGGAGGTGTTGACTCTCATCCCGGCCATTTCACACTCAGCTGCAAACCGCCCCAGTGCGCGCTGGAGTTCACGCTCTGATGAAGCCAACAAAACGTCATCATCTGCAAAGAGCAGAGGTGCAATTCTGAGGTTCACAAAATGGACACACTCCTCACCTTGGCTGCACCTTGAGATCCTGTCCAGGAATATCCCAAACAGAATAAAACAAGCACTAAAATATCATTGTAATATTGAATCAGGAGGTAGATTCCCAGCCCTAGCAAATAATTCTGCTTTGAAAATAATTGCCATTGACAGAACTTCATGGTTCACCAGATTTTGTACACGCGGGTTGTTTGTGAGTGAGCCCATTTTCAATGCAGAGCAGAACCATAACCCCTGTTACAGTGAATTAAAAGAGCAATCAAACAGTCTTCAGTTCATCTCTTCCCCGGCCTCCACTCATTTTCTACTCAAGAGCTTCTCTTCAGGTTTATAGTGTCCCCCTATTCCTGCCTCTCTGTCTGTCTTCTGTCTGTCTGTCTGTCTGTCTGTCCCCGTTCTCACACTCCGTGACATCCTCTGTGACTCTTTTCTAGGGAATTCCTTTGCCTTTTGACAATCTGCTCTGTGTGTCTCACCATCCCCCTGTCTGTCTATTTGTCTCGGTCTTATTTTATTTCTTCCCTTCTCTGTCTCTCGCTTTGTTTCTCAATACATCAATCCCCATTTCTCTCTCTCTCTCTCTCTCTCTCTCTCTCTCTCTCTCTCTCTCTCTCTCTCTCTCTCCCCCTCTCTCTATCCGGTCCCTTTGATCAGAGGCCTTGTTGCTATGCTGTATCCAGACGGTCTGATGTATCTAGGCCAAGCAGCAGACATCACAGCGTGCTAGGTAGATAGTTTCATCTTCCACCCCATCCCGACATGCTCCACCTCTCACTCCCACATTTAACGGCAGTTTGATAGATTTTTAAGTATGCACTATGCCTTAACTTGAATGCATTAAATTGATAAGAAACCAAAAAAAGGTGAATAATGCCATAATTATGACCCATGTGTATGTGTAAGTGTGCTTTACAGGTACGATTACAAATAAAATGCACTTTAAGTTTTTTTTTTCCAACACAGCCCATGGAATATTCTGCAAAAAGAGGAATTGAATTCAAGTAAAGGAATCCGACATCTTTACTAGTCTTAAGACGGAAGGTCTGCGTGCAGGTGTGTGCCTTTGTGGGTGTGAGTGCATTTGTGTGTATGTGCCAGTGGCAATGGTGGGTGGCGGTGGTGGTGGGGGGGGTGGGGGTGGCAAGAGTGTGGCTGACACATTTTACCCTAATCAGCTCCCTTGAGACAGAGTGTGTGTGTGTGTGTGTGTGCGTGCGTGCGTGCGTGCGTGCGTGCGTGCGTGCGCAAGTGTTCATTTGTACAGCCTTAAATCACAATTTCTGTCTAAGAAGAATTTCCATTCACACAGTGAGAAGCAGGTAGACACAGTAAATGACAGTGGACCCTCTAAGACTTTCAATTTCTGTGTGTTTTATGGTTACGCACAGTTGAGTGTGTATTTAGAGTGTGTGTGTATATATATTAATATATATATATATATATATATATATATATATATATATATATAGTGTGTATGGATGCACAATAGTATACACATGTATTTTCATATTAAATGTGTGTGTGTGTGTGTGTGTGTGTGTGTGTGTGTGTGTGTGTGTGTGTGTTTGCTTTTGTTCAAGTATAAGAGCCTTATGAAGGGTAGGAGCGATGCTGTATCAGAAAAAAGCTATGAAACACAGAGGCTCTTTAATAATTTACTAGAAATGAAAGTGAAAGATTAATGAGAGCAGATACTATCCTCTACGACCCTCCTCTTCCTCATTCTCTCTGCTCTGTAGTCACCTTAAGGCATATCACCCTCCTGCTTAATCCCTATCATCGTCATCATCACCCTCTTTCCCAGTCATGACCATTTAATTGAGGATCCTCTCAAAAAAGAGACAAAACATATGAATATGTGCCAAAAAATGAAAGTTGAAGAAAAAAAAAGGGTAGAAATAGAACAAAAACAGTGGTATAATTTAAAGGATAAAAAAAGGTCATTAATTTACAGGATTCAAACAATATGTGTATTCAATTACTGTAATGTGTCATTACACAATTTAAGTCAAGCCAGCAGCCTTCCAAATTGGTCCACATTACAACACAATGCATATCACAGAGGGCACAAGTTCCACTATTATATTAATGAAAAAGATGTGTCCATGACAAATCGCAACATTTTATCACAGACCGGGCCGCTGGGACCCAGATCAGGTTGGTGAGCGGAGTCAATAGAAAGCAGCCCAGACAGACATCAGGACCAGTCGGTTCACAATTAGGAGCTTTTTCAGGAAATCCCCGAGTAACTGCTCGAGAAATGTGAGAAACCTTTTCGTGTTTTTACATAGAACAATATAAGAAGTCTAAGTGCAGATTATCTGCTCTCCCAGTTCAGGGAATAAATCCGACACCAAAAGCTTGATTTTGCTGGTTACAAAGAAAAGCTGGAAAAGGGAAGAGAGGGAGGATGTCCCACACATTGTGACGCCTCGGTAGAAGAGATAACCACATGTATGTGGAACGTTTCTATTTCATCTTGCTATTTTTTGATACTGAATCACAGTACCTGTAATAGGATGGGAGAGTTGTATCTCTCTCTCTCTCTCTCTCTCTCTCTCTCTCTCTCTCTCTCTCTCTCTCTCTCTCTCTCTCTCTCTCTCTCTCTCTCTCCTACCAGAGGGTATTAAGAAGCAGTCCTATTGATCTTCCTTTAATGTCTGAGAGGATGGCTTCTGCATACCGTTGAGGAGAATTTAGGAAGATCATATTCTGGTTAATGACATTGCAAGTTCTCTAAACGTATGCTCTTTGGAGAGATGGTATGGAGTGTTGGGTAAAGGCGGGCTTTCTGTTTGCTTTGAAGCTTTTTTTACAGCTGTAATATGTTCTGTGGTACTGATGTGAGTGTTGTGGGTTGTTAAGTGTTAGACCGTGGTGCCGAGCCATAGTCAATAGGCCGACATGTCTAAAAGGGTTCGAGAGCTATCATCAGAATCATCATCAGAATACTTTATTTATCCCTGAGGGGAAATTGAGTTCTATTACAGACACTCACACGCTAATAACTAAAAACTAACAAGATACAAGATAAGAAAATAGAAACAGAAACAAACAGAAATAAAAGATAAATAAGAAATAGAAATAAGAACAAAATATATCAACAAGCATGATGCACATAACACCCTATCTATACTGCACCACCGCAGCACACAACAAGCAGCACAAACAAAACTTGACAGGGCCAAGCCAATGACCATTATCTCAGAGTGTCTGACAGTCTGAGTCTGAGGGAGGAGTTGTAAAGTTTGATGGCCAAAGGCAGGAAGGACCTCCTGTGGTGCTTTTCGGCAGAATGAGTCTATTACTAAAAGTACTCCTGTGCCCAACCAGTTTGTCATGGAGTGGGTGGGAGACATTGTCCATGATGGCACATAATTTCAACAGCGTCCTCCTCTCAGAAACCACCGCCAGAGAATCCAGTTCCACCCCCACAATGTCACCAGCCTTGCAGATCAGTTTATTGAGCCCGTTTGCATCCGCTACCCTCAACCTGCTGCCCCAACACACAACAGCAAACAGGAGAGCACTGGCCACCACAGACTCATACCACATCCTGAGCATTGTCTGGCAGTTGTTGAAGGACCTCAGCCTCCTCAAAAAGTAGAGACAGCTCTCTCCCTTCTTGTAGAGGGCATCAGTGTTCTTAGCCCAGCCCAGTTTATTGTCTATATACACCCCCAGGTACTTATCGTATTCCACAGTGTCCACACTGACCCCCTGGATAGAGACAGGGGTCACTGCTGTCATGTCCCTCCTCAGGTCAACAACCAGCATTGCTGTCAGTTTCTCGCCCAGTAGAGCTGGCCAGATGGTGTTGAAGGCACTGGAAAAGTAAAAAAATGTGACTCTCGAAGAGCTTGCTGGCTTATCCAGGTGGACATAGACATGGTTAAGCAGGAAAATGATGGCATCCTCAACTCCCAGTCGGGGTTGGTAGGTGAACTGGAGGCGGTCTAAGTGTAGCTTGACTGTGGGCCGAAGCTGCTCCAAGATGAGTCTTTCCAGAGTCTTCATGATGTGTGAAATCAATGCTACCGGTCTGTAGTCCTTGGAGTCCCTGGGATGCGATGTTTTAGGCACAGGAACGAGACAGGATGTTTTCCACAGCACGGGGACCTTTTGAAGTCTAAGGCTCATGTTGAAGACCTGGAGTTCCCTTTACACATCAGATGCTTGCTGTTGCATTTTTTAATGAGGGTGGCTGGTTGTATGTTTTGTGGGGTGGGTAGATGATCATTGATGGGTGTGGGGATGTTTTTTGTTTTTTTTTTCATTGAGGAGCATTTGATCTATGTCACAGGCATAAGGAGTCAGCACTGGGCCCCAATGCAAGGTGGTCAAAGCGGGCCCTGGCCTGCCCATCACAAAATTACATAATGTAATGTCAGAAGCAAATGGAAGAAGTGAAAGTACATGGTTTTAATATGACCAGCAACAGTGAAATAAACTGCACAGTTGACGTCTAAATGAAATGATTACTATGAGGCTGCTGTGCTATAGAGGACTCATAATAGTAAGGCAAAGATGGTGATAAACTAGCTTACTTAACAAAAAATGGTGTTGGAGCACCATAACCGATGAAAACATAGTCCCTGATGGTACACCCACACATTAACATTATTTATGTCTGCACATAGGTCTTATAAACACAAAACACAAGTGTGTAGGTTGATAATAAGTAAAAATAAAAAATAAATAAGTCCTACTTAGATCATAGGCATACTCATTGGACTTTTTAATGTGCGAAGTCCTGACTCTTTGCCAGCTAGCTAACTCTACTGTGTGGATTTTGCTGCGTAGTAGTACGCATGTCCATAATTACGAGCAGGCACATTTTTGAACATACCAAATACCATAGACTCAGTGCTTGAGATAGTGGCGAGATGAAGAGGGGTGCATGCGTGAGGGCCCTAAACTGTTGTGGGCCCCAATGCAGCTACATTACCTGTGTGACCAGTGGCAGTCTGTGTTGTCCAAAAGGAGTTGAATCAGTTGCAACTGGACTTGGTATATATCCATGAAGACGTTTCGCCTCTCATCCAAGAGGCTTCCTCAGTTCGTGCCTTTCTGACTAGACCAAGCTAGTCTGACTGGCTGGTGATGAGACTCAGTATTTATCCTTTAGGAGTCGTTGTCAGAGCCATAGATATGAGTGGCTCTTTTGTGTACCGATGTTATGGCCGCGCCCGTCGTTATTGGAGCTATTGATATGCGTGGCAGGTAGTCTGTGTTGTGATTTCCTTGGAAACAAATAAGCGGACAACTTCTCTCTTTTATCGTCTCAGATCATGAGTTCTGCCATGACTTAAACAAATAAAAAAAACTTCATCAGGAAATAGCTAATTTCTGCACAGCTGCTGCTCTTTCCACACGCACGTTGCAGGGAAGAGGTAAACACAAACGAATTTAGTAATTGTAAAATAAACTACATGAATTAACATATCTGCCGTTGGCATAAAACAAATAAAAAAAACTTCAAGAAAAAACTCGTTTCTTTACATCTGCTCCTACATAAACAACATTAAAGACCCAATGTTATAACAACCACAAGAAATATTAACAGAACATCCATCCATCCATCCATCCATTATCTGAACCGTGCATCCCGCTCTCAGGGTCGCGGGGATGCTGGAGCCTATCCCAACAGTCATTGGGCGGCAGGTGGGGAGACATCCTGGACAGGCCACCAGGCAGGCAGGCAGTCACACAGGGCCAACATACATGCATACACACACACATTCACACCTAGAGACAATTTCGTATGGCTGATTCACCTGACCTACATGTCTTTGGACTGTGGGAGGAAACCGGAGCCCCTGGAGGAAACCCACACAGACATGGGGAGAACATGCAAACTCCACACAGAGGACAACCCGGGATGACCCCCAAGGTTGGACTACCCCAGGGCTCAAACCCAGGACCTTCTTGCTGTGAGGCGACGGTGCTAACCACTGCACCACCGTGCTGCCTTAACAGAACAAACAAAACACATTAAGGATGGATAAATGAATTAATTATAGGGGTAAACAAAATAATGGGGCTAATGAAGATGGATATATAACTCTTTCCTCACACACATTGCAGGAAAGAGGCAGAAGGAGGGGAGACCAATGTTTAAGGGGGTGACATGGACAGGAAAAGTGGTCACAAAGGGGATGAGCTACAATAAACCATCCATCCATCCATTATCCAAACCGCTTATCCTGCTCTCAGGGTCGCGGGGATGCTGCTAAATTGCCCCTAGGTTTAATGTGTGTGTGTGTATGGGGGGGGCCTTTTAATGGTCTGGCGGCTTGTCCAAGGTGTCCCCCCACCTGCTGCCCAATGACTGCTAGGATAGACTCCAGCATCCCTGCGACCCTGAGAGCAGGACAAGCAGTTTGGATAATGAATGGATAAATGAATGAATAAATAAAATAATAATGATAATAATAATGAAAATAAGATTTTGTGTAATTATATGGTCATAAAAAACAACGCTACACCTGCATATATGGTAGTTTCACCTCTGCTCTATGTGTTATATTCTTATTTTAGCATTTTATGTAGCTAAAGTGTTTTAATAAAGAACACATCTGAGTCAAAAGTCTTTCTCTCTCTCTAACTTCTTCTGTCTCTCTCTCTCAAACATGTCCTGATCATGTCTATCAACATAAAGAGGGTCTTCTCATGTTTTTTGGTGAAATCTCCGGGTAAAAAAATACCTCCCTGTGCCAGAAATGCCTGCATTTGATTTATTTGAGCTTGATAGAGTGATCACATGAAGTACACAGCAAGCTGGAATGAGAAAGTGGGCGAGGGAAGGTGATGGAAGTATAACGGGTGTGTATTTATCTTCCTGTGGAAGATTATGTCTAGTTTTAGGGGACCCACACTGGCCGGCCTTTCCCCTGCCTGGAAGTACTGTTAAATTCTTGTCCTGGTGGGTGGGACATGTTTGCTTAAGGAAACAAAAAGCGCTGGAACCCATTGGCCACCCGCAGAGAACAGATCTCCATCTATAATGCATGGTACACTTTTATGTACCTGAATCCATGAATAAGGTAGTCATACCCAACTGCCCATGGGAGAATTTCCTCTTGCTTTTGTGCAGAAGTAGTTTGTTGTGTGGCTGCGCACGCATACACACACACGCACGCGTTTTTGTCGGAAGTCAACCGGGTCTGTCTCTGTATATCCCTGTGAGACTGATGGAGAATGAGAACAGCCGAGTAACTGAACCAGCATACTGTTCTTCCTGCATAGCCAGAAGCTGAGTGGCATAGTGCAGAAAGAGAGATGGTTAAGATTGTCATTTCAAAATAATACCAGGGATATCTCTCTCCTCTTCCCTAAAGATGTGTATCTTCACTGATTTAGGTCTCTAACATAGGCACATATCATGTCAGTCTTGGTACCACAGGAGGTCATTTCTTAATGTAGATCCAAGAGTCAAGCAGCCTAGGCCCTCAGTGTTGGGCCGCCTACTCCATCCACTATTTCTGACCAAAGCCAAAATTAGTGGTGTCTTTTCAAATAACTACACAAGATCTATTTTTATGGATGTGCTTTTATTCAATATGCTTCTTCTTTGTCTATGTTTTTATTGTTAGTATGATGCTTTGTAAGCCATTGCTTGTTAGCCATATTTCTTGTTAATAGTAGGTTTGCTGGTATGTTGGTTTATTTGACAGCACAACTTTATTTCTAAACCTCCCCCGTACCCCAAATAGGCTCTGTACCAATTCCACCCCCACCTCTATAGCTATGCTATTTTTTCCCCCTGCTTTCCTGCTCTTGTTCAGTCTTTTTTCCACTTGTCATGGTTTTGATGTACCTAAAAAAATTTTGCTTTAGACAATAAAAAGGAATAAATACATCCGTCCATCCATTATCCAAACAGCTTATCCTGCTCTCAGGGTCGTGAGGATGCTGGAGCCTATCCCAGCAGTCATTGGGCGGCAGGTAGGAAAACACCCTGGACAGGCCGCCACACACACACACACACACACACTTTGCTTGCTGGTTGTCCATCGTGCCCGATGATGACCATCTTCTTCTATTTGTGGGTCCTTTTGTGGCTGAATAGTCCGATCCTGGATGCACAGTTGCGGTTGCAGACCGGGCATGTAAAAGTGGTGCCGGAGGGGGTAGGGGTAGCTTTGCAAGCATGCCTCTTTGCACGCTTTGCTACACGGTGTTGTGTGCGCTGGTTTTCCATGTACTTCACTCCCTCTGAGATGTGAGAGCGCCAGGTTGTGCGGCAGAAAGCAAGTTCCTCCAAAGAAGAGGGGTTGATCTGACATCTTTTTAGTGTGGTCTTCATTTGGTCATTGAACCGCTTCTTCTGCCCACCAGCAGTGCGTTGACCAAGGCGTAGTTGGCCGTAGAGGACTTGTCGTGGGAGTTGTTCGCTGGGCATGCGAATAACATGCCCAAGCCACCTGAGTTGATGGTGTTTTAGGGTAGACTCCATGCTGCAGCTGCCTGCCCGCTCCAACACCTCTGTGTGTGGCACTCTGTCCTCCCAAGTAATGCCAAGGATCCTTTGGAGACATTTTACATGGAAGGCCTCCAGGCTTCTGAGATGGTGGCTGTAGATGGTCCATGCCTCACATCCATAGAGTAGTGTGGAGATGCACACTGCTCTGTAAACAAGCACTTTAGTGTGGAGATTGAGGTTGCTGTTTTGGAAAACCCTTCTCCTTAGACGGCCAAAAGATGTTGAGGCTTGTTTGAGGCGGTGCTGAATCTCATCGTCTATTTTGCAGGTGTCGGATAGCATACTTCCCAGATATTTGAAGGCAGGAACAGTGGCCAGTTGTTGCCCTTCTGCTGTGAAGGTTGTTGGGTGGTTTGGGAGGCCGGCAGTCAACCGACAGATTACCTCTGTCTTTTGGGTGTTAATAATCAGTCCCATTCTCCTGTATGCAGTTACAACTGCCGACAGAGTGTTTTGTAGAGCTTCTGGTGTGTGAGCTACCAGGGCACAATCGTCGGCATACTGTAGCTCAATAATGGTCTCAGAGGTCAACTTGGTGGTTGCCTGAAACCTCCTGATGTTGAATAGGTTACCATCAAGCCTGAAGTCAATGGTAACTCCAGCCTGCTTCTCCAGCCTCCTTCGTAACAGTGTTGTAACAGAGACTAAGAAGATATTGAACAGGACTGGGGCTAGCACACAGCCTTGTCTGACTCCAGTCTGCACACCAAAGGGTTCAGAACTGCGGTTCCCCACTACCATTCGGGCCATCATTCCTGAGTGAAACTGTCCAAGAATGGTAAGAAACTTGGGTGGACACGCAAATTTCTTCAGGACTTGCCACAGCAGGGCCCGGTTAACTGTATCAAATGCCTTTGAGAGGTCTATGAATGCTATGTATAGATCCTTGTGCTGTTCTCTGCATTTCTCCTGGAGCTGGCGTGTGACAAAGATCATGTCAATGGTCCCTCTATCCTTTCGGAAGCCGCATTGTGACTCTGGTATGACCTGTTCGGCTATTGCGAGTGTTAGTCTGCAGAGCATGATCTTGGCTAGAACCTTTCCTGCAATGGCCAGCAGTGAAATACCCCTACTGTTGGAGCAGATGGATTTGTCTCCTTTGTTTTTATAAATGGCCACAATGTTGGCATCTTTCCACTGTTGGGGGACACACTCGCAACTCCACACCTCAAGGATATAGAGATACAGTGTCCTCGTACAGAGGTAGCCTCCTTCCTTGAGGATTTCAGCTGGAATATTATCAGGTCCAGGGGTTTTGTTGTTTTTCAGGGTCTTGACTGCATGTAGGATTTCTTTAAAAGATGGTGGGAGGTCTAGGTCTTGCAAGGTAGGCTGTTGAGGGAGTTCTGCCAGTACAGTTGAGTCCACTGGGGTGGGCTGGTTGAGCAGGGTGTTAAAATGCTCGGCCCACCGCTCCACTAACAGGGCCTGATCCTTGATGAGAGTTGTTCCATCAGCAGACCTAACGGGTGTCAGGGAGCAGTTTCTGGGGCCATAGATGGCCTTAACTGCATCATAGAAATCATGCATGTCGTTCCTGTCTGCATGAGCCTGGATTTCGTTGGCTTTCAAAATCCACCACTCATTTTGCAGTTTCCGCAGAGTTGCTTGGGCCTCAGAGCGGAGGTCTTGCCATTTTTTCTTGAGAGGTTGGGATAGTGGTTTGCTGAGGGCAGCTCTGTGTGCCTTATGCATGTTGTCCAGGAGGGTGGAGATCGTTCCGGCATTGTCATCAAACCAGTCCTGATGTTTCTTGGTTTTGAAGCCAATGGATTGGGCTGCATTGTCAAAGAGGGTGGTGCTCAGAGAGGTCCACTTTTCATCCATCCCAGACTCTGAGTTGATCAGCTGTTCAATGTCAACTAAGTTGTCGGCTAGAGAACGACGGAAGGTGTTTCGGGTGTCGCTGTTGGATAGTCTGGCGCAGTGGAGTGGTTTCTTTTTTGGCCCAGATTGGCGTCTCAAGGGTCGGACATGTACTCTGACTTTTGTCAGATCATACGGTGGTCTGTCCAGCAGTCTGCTCCTCGCATAGCTCTTGTAAGGAGCACGTCTTTAAGATCAACCCGCCTCACGATAGCATAATCAAGCAGGTGCCAGTGTTTGGATCTGGGATGCATCCAGGATGCCTTGTATTTATTCTTTTGTTGGAAAATGGTGTTTGTGATGGTGAGGTCATGTTCCGAGCACAGACTAAGAAGTCTTATGCCATTGGGGTTGACTTTTCCAATGCCGTGGGCGCCAATCACTCCATTCCAATTTTGCATATTCTTCCCAACTCGGGCATTAAAATCACCAAGCAAAATGACTTTGTCGCTCCTTGGGATGTTGATGAGTATATCATCGAGTGCCCGGTAGAAGCGACCTTTCTCTTCATCGTGAGATGGTAAAGTTGGAGCATAGGCACTTATCAAGGTGATGTATCGACATTTTGCAAGGGGTATACGGAGAGTCATAAGCCGCTCATTAATGCCCACTGGTATTTTTTCGAGTTTGGGTAAGAGACTGTTCTTAATTGCAAAACCAACTCCATGGATGTGTTGACCTCCTAGGGGGTATCCTTTCCAAAAGAAGGTATAGCCCTCTCCTACTTTATTGAGCGAGCCCTCTTCAAGGAGCCTGGTCTCACTGAGTGCCGCCACATCCACACAATAGCGCCTCAGCTCGCTAGCAATAAGTGCTGTTCTGCGTTGAGGTCTGTCCGTACCATGGCTGACGTCCAGGAGTGTTCTTATGTTCCATGCTGCAAATCTTAGTGGTATAATGTTTGTTTTTCGACTGCATAGTGGAATGGCCCGGCAGGTGCAGTTTCCTGCCCAGGCGCAGTGTTGAGTGGGCAATTTTTGGGCCACCTTTTCTAGGCCGTTCCCCGAAAGGGGTGAGCAGTGCGGTCCCTAAATAGGGCTGCTCAGACGCACAGGGGTCTGCCGGAAACAGCTGCCACTCAATCCCAGCTGCTAATGACCGTTGCCCTGTGCCGCTGGCGTGCAGAGTTCCAACTAAGAGCTCCCAGCTCATTCAGACCTGCTCCCGTCATTGGATACTCCATCGCCGCCAGACTTTGTGAGGTCGGGGACTCAGATAGCAGAAGATACCTGCGCAGAGATGGTTTTTAAAGTGGCATGGGGGGTGTGCTTCTCCCAACGCCACATGACTTGATTGTAGAGGAGATGGTTCCAATGGCAAGGGGGATCCCTAGACAACCGGCACCTCCACACAACTGCAGGGGGCTGCCGGAAATCCAGTTTTTCGGAAACCGCCTCGAAGCATGCCGCCACAGCTTGCTTTTCTGTTGGGGTAAGCTCCCTTAGCCTTATGTCTTCCAGACTCACCCACAAGGCAGCGGGGCAGTGGTTGATAGGTGCCAGGGCGTGTCCACCAGGGTGGGCCTGCACACCATATCTCTGGGGCCCACTGCTGCTCAGAGATCCCCTGCCAAGTTAGCCTGGGGCCGCAAGACCCCAGTTACCATGTGTGGCCACGGGGAGGCCTGGCAGGAGTCTTGGTGAAGGAGAGGCTATGTACTGGCAAGGGAAGGCTTACACGCTAGGATGCTTCCCTGTTCGCCACAAAGGCTAGCCAGCGGCAGCAAGCTAAGGGCAGGAGGGACACAAGCGGGTTGGAAGAACACATGCACCTTCCCTCCAACTACACGCTGCTGCACTAGACGCATCACAACACCCTGTGTGTACCTACACACACACACACACACACACACACACACACACACACACACACACACACACACACACACACACACACACACACACCCCTAGGGACATTTTAGTATGTCCGATTCACCTGATCTGATCTACATGTCTTTGGACTGTGGGGGGAAACCGGAGCCCCCGGAGGAAACCCACGCAGACACGGGGAGAACATGCAAACTCCACACAGAGGACGACCCCCAAGGTTGGATTACCCCAGGGCTCGAACCCAGGACCTTCTTACTGTGAGGCGACAGCACTAACCACTGCACCACCATGCCGCCGGAATAAATACAATAGAATAGAATTTACTCTTGTAAATGGCTCTTCTCTGTGGTGCCACAGCATAGTAGTATGGATAGCCAAACATGGTGTTCATGATAAAAAACCTTATTCTTCATAGATCAACTGTTCAGCTCAGTTTGTTTTCAGACTCCAGCAAGACTCAGTGCATCAGGTTAGGCAAGGTGATGATGATCTGCGTCTGTGCTAGTGAACTTGGCAACACACTGGGTGGTGGGTCCGAGTCTTTGTGTGTGAATAATGTGACCCATAGCATGCACATAATATCAGCTGAGGAAGAAGTTAGTTTCAAATAATACACTTGTTCATCCAATACCTCTTTTGTTGCGTTCAAGTGTTAAAGCATTTTGGCTAATAGCAGCAGGTCATGCTGTTGGTTTGTCTTTACATGTGAGCGTGCATGTTTGAGTGAGAACCCCACAGTGTTTGCGTGTGTCTGTGTGTGTTTCTGTCAGCATATGCAATTGTGTGTGTGTGTGTGTGTGTGTGTGTGTGTGTGTGTGTGTGTGTGTGTGTGTGTGTGTGTGTCTGTCTGCTGCTTGTGCAAGTTTATGCACGTATGTGTGAGAGTTTGGGTCTGCGGGATGCATCAGTAACTGGGGCAGAACTGATTGTTGCTGATGGCTGTAGGCAAGCAGAGACCTACATTCTGCTCTGCCACACAGCAGAGGAGGAGGAGGTGAAGGGGAGGAGACAGGGGGATGAAAATTGGGGTCT
Organism: Lampris incognitus; assembly: GCF_029633865.1. Taxonomy (NCBI): domain Eukaryota; kingdom Metazoa; phylum Chordata; class Actinopteri; order Lampriformes; family Lampridae; genus Lampris; species Lampris incognitus. The sequence continues at coordinate 36,483,861 of NC_079214.1, forward strand.
TGAGTTGATGCCTCTTTCTTTGCTTTACTCCTCTCCTGCACCCCCCTTAATCCCATCACAACCTCCTGTAGTCCTTTTTCTGAACTTCTTATCATCCCTCCTCTCCTTTTCTTTTTGCCCTGCATTGCTCTGACGCCTCTCTTCCCACCTCTTACTGTTTTGTCTGGTGTGTCCTTTTGACAAGTCCAAGGGCTTAGTCAGCAGAGAGAGTGTGAGAGAGAGAGACCAAGAGAGAGAGAGTTCTGTCAGTCACAGGTGAGACATGAAATCCATCACTGTTTCCCCTAATGCAAATTTCTCCTAATCCATAGTTATTGGTATAGACATATAGTAGTACTCCATATGCAGTGATGCATAATAAACACATGAATAATGTTTTTGTCTTATGTTTCATTTAAGCTATGTATACGTGTGTGTGTGTGTGTGTGTGTGTGTGTGTGTGTGTGCGCGCACACACACTTCTTATGTCTGTGTTTGCATATGACCTCTGGGAGTTGCACTCTGAAGGTGACTCTGAGTCTCCAGCAGGTGCTCCGTCTGTCACCCCCCTGGGTGGAGGAAATCTGTTCATTGCTCTTTTCTTACACTTCTTTATTCTGTCATCCTACAGTACCCTCATGCTTCTCCTTGTACCTGTTAAGTCGAGTCAAAATTCATTCAAAGTGCATTATCGCACAGGAAGTGTCTCAACACACTTTACATTAAAATGAGAAAACAGTTAAGAGATAATGATTCAAAACGGCACAAACCAGATACAGAGCAGAAACATGTGAGTACACACACACACACACACACACACACACACACACAAACATATATATATCTATCTACTCATATATTTTCGGAATGTGTGTGTGTGTGTGTGTGTGAGGTTAGTGTGTGTGTGTGTTAGTTAATGTAGATAGCGGGACTGAAAACTAAAGCATTTATGATCCTAATTATTTTTGGAGGTGGTAGGTATTGTCTCGGAGAGTAAGGGAAAAATCCCAGAAAATTAAAATTATGCATAATTATGCATAAATATGCAAAATATGCATTTTTCTAAAAATGGCTAAAAACCAATTTTCTCGACATTTCAGATGATTCTGAGCATCTTTGATTTTTTCAACTATAAAAAATGTTTTTTCTGGCCTTATGCAAAATATATGCATTTTTGCAAAAATGCACTTATGATCCTAATTTTTTTTGGAGGTGGTAGGCATTGTTCCAGAGAGGACCAGAAAAATAGCAGAAAATTAAAATAATTATAATAATTATGCATAATTATGCAAAATATGCATTTTCTAAAACTGGCTAAAAACCACTTTTCTCGGCATTTCAGATGCTTCTGAGCATTTGGGGGGAGGGAGTTGGAGGTGGGGGGGTTTAGGGGCAGGGGGAAGGTGGTTAGCTGGCAGGACGAAGAGGAGGGAGATTTAGAGGGGTGGATAACCAAACCACTACATTGTAGCGGGGTTCTTCTAGTATATATATAATCCAGTGAGTCAAGTAAATTCTTTATGAGATGGTGCAAGCCTGTTTCATAAGCATGCAACAGGCTTGTACTGTTTCATGCTTATGGCATGAAACAGGCTTGTACTGCCTCATAAAGAATTTAATTGACTCACTGGATTATTTTGCTCCTTATTTATTGAGCACTTTCCCAACCATTGAGTGTTTCTTTTAGCAAAGTTATATGTATATACCAGCAGGAAACGGCTCACAGGAAGAGATGTGTCGATTGATTGGGTCAAATATCATCTAGCTAGATTTCAAATTACAGGTGAGATATGTACATAAAAAACATGCATATTTGGCATCATTATGGGGTTGCCAGGCTCAGAAAGAGGAGCAGATCATCTTAGTAATTGGGAGGTCGCTGGTTTGATCCCTGAATTTTCCAGAGATCATGTCGAAGTGTCTATAAGCAAGACAGTGAACCCCTAACTGCTCCTGATGAACGAGTTGGTGCCTTGCATCATGACAGGCTCAACCATCAACGTATGGATGTGCATGTGTGAATGGGTGGATGTGAGGCATGCATTGTAAAGCACTTTGAGTGGTCAGTAGACTAGAAAATAGCTATGTAAATGCCATCTATTAACCATTCATCCATATTTTAAAAACAGTTGGTCGTATTTCTGACTGAAGTATTGTTGCATGTATTCCTCAATTTCTAACGTTGTAAGTGGTCCAGACAAATACTTGACTCAGCTGTATAGCTGTCAGCTGCTGCTGAGACTTAATTCATATTTAGATATTATAATTGTGATCCATCCATCCATTATCCAAACCACTTATCCTGCTCTCAGGGTCACGGGGATGCTGGAGCCTATCTCAGTAGTCATTGGGCGGCAGGTGGGGAGACACCCTGGACAGGCTGCCAGGCCATCACAGGGCCAAGACACACACACACACACCCCTAGGGAAAATAATAATATAATATATATATAAATAATTGTGATAATTGTCTTAATTGGGGTTCATGCTTCTTGACCACCCTATAGGGTTTGGGGTTCACCAACCATAGTAAAAAAGAATCTGTGGGAAACTGTTACATTGCAGTGATATGATTTATAATTACATTGTTAAAATATTTCACATTAAAGAGACAATAACCAAACAGTACAAAAATAGGTAGATTTATGAGTCCTTTATCTAATGCGTACATTATATTGTGCTTGGCAAGAAAGTTTGGCAATACTACTAATACTGTGTGTGTGTGTGTGTGTGTGTGTGTGTGTGTGTGTGTGTGTGTGTGTATACATATACAGTGCTGCTTGAAAGTTTGTGAACCCTCTAGACATGGTCACTGTTTTTGTAAAAAACATTAAAATAAGCTTATTACACATACATCCAAATCCCAATTTGTAAAGCACACCTTCCAAATAATGGACACACACACAAAAAGAGATATATTTTCATTATTTAATTCAACAAAGGTGGTTTATTTCACAAAAACTGAAAATTTAACATGTGCAAAAGTATGTGAACCCTTGTATTAGTAGCTTGTGGCTCCTCCTTTTGCAGCCATTACTTCAACGAAATGTCTTCTGTAACCACTAACCAGTCTCTCGCATCTGCTTATGGGGATTTTTGCCCACTCTTCCTTGCAGAACTCAGCCAGTTGAGAGAGGTTGGAGGGACATCTGGTATGTACCAACTTCTTCAGGTCTCGCCACAACATTTCAATTGGATTAAGATCTGGACTTTGACTGGGCCTATCCAGAGTACGAATCCTCTTTCTCTGAAGCCATTCCTTTGTAGTTTTGCTGGAATGCTTTTGGTAATTGTCTTGTTACATAATCCATTTTCGTCCCAGCTTCAACTCCCTGACTGATGGCAGGAGATTCTGGTCAAGAATTTGTTGATATGCCGGAGAATTCATGGTTCCTTGGATAATATGGAGTCGTCCAGGTCCAGAAGCAGAAAAGCAGCCCCAGACCTTCACATTTCCACCACCATGCTTCACTGTTGGGAGGAGGTTCTTTTCTTCATATGCAGTGTTGGCTTTTCTCCAAATATGTTGGTTTTGATTGTGACCAAATAATTCTATTTTGGACCCGTCTGTCCAGAGAATGGACTTCCAGAAGGCCTCTGGTTTGTCCAAGTGCTCTCTGGCAAAGTTGAAATGGGCAGCTTTGTTCTTTTTTGAGAGCAGAGGCTTCCTTCTAGCAACCCTCCCATGAATGTCATGGCTATTCAATTTTCGTCTGATTGTAGACGCATGCACATTTGTCCCAGATGCTATCAGAGAGGTCTGCAACTCTCTAGAGGTGATGTGTGGGTTGGCCTTTACCTGATTTATTATTTTTCTGGTGCTTCTGGGTGATAGTTTTGATGGGCGTCCACTTCTAGGCAGAGTTGCTGTCATGTTGAAGGCCCTCCATTTGTAAATTAATTGTCTTACAGTGGATGGATGGAGCTGGAATCTTTTGGAGATGGTCTTATAGCCCTCCCCAGACTGATGGGCTATCACTACCCTCTCCTTCATGTCCTCGGATATCTCCTTTGCTCTCGGCATTGTTGATTTGTATGGGACCACAGTGGTTTGGCTGGTTTCCTCTCTCTTTTAATTAGTGCAGGCCAAACCCTTTCCCAAGGATGTCTCATTTCATTGGTCTGCTTAAATGATTAACTAAGCACCCAAATGTGTTTCACCCGAGTCTGTTACCTGCTTGACTTAACCAATGCAGCTGGGGGTTCACTTACTTTTGCACATACACTAATTCCATGTTTCATGTAGTTTTTGGGCTACTTAAACAAGTCCCACTAAACAAGTACATGCAACTGATAAACATATATCTGACATTTCATACATAAAAACTGGTGATGATAGAATAAAAAAATCATGGTAAAACAACAGAAAAATCTAAACTGCTCAAGGGGTTCACATACTTTCAAGCAGCACTGTATTTACCTGAGCCTTTCCACATCCATCCTCTAAAACATCTTCCCCTCTTGTCTTTGCTTTCCTTGTTGTAGCCTGATGTTTTCCTCATGCATGCCTGTTTTTTTATCCCATGCCTCTCTGTCAATCCTTGTGGTTGCTTTCTTATGTTGCCTCCACGCTGCCAGATGGGATAAGACAGAGCTTGCTGTCAGACGTCTTTCTCTGACGTCACATCTTGTTGAAGGATTATGTGTAACATTTTTCAAGGACCTTTCTGTTGTTTGCTGTACTATACTATGCAGTGCTATACTGTAATAGTCAAATCCAGTCAAATCAGATTCATCCGTATAGCCCTAAATCACATCTTAGTTCCACAATCACAGTTTAACTGTAGAATATACGATGGCCCCTATCCTTAGACCCTCGGTTCAGATGAGGAAAAACTCCACAGAATAAATCAAAGAAGGTTGAATCAGTTCATCTGGATACAACGTTTATTGACAGGTACGTTGAAGATGTCACTTAGTTGAGTGATGAAATCAGATGAACTGATTCAACCTTCTTTGATTCTCTTTTCTGGATTATTGAGAAATGCTATACTATACAATACTACTACTTTTGGCTGCTTCCGTTAGGGGTCGCTACAGTGGATCATCCGTTTCCATCTCTTCCTGTCCTCTGCATCTTCCTCTTTCACACCAGCCACCTGCATGTCCTCCCTCACCATATCCATAAACCTTCTCTTTGGCCTTCCTCTTTTCCTCTTCCCTGGCAGCTCCATGTTCAGCATCCTTCCCCCAATATACCCAGCATCTCTCCTCCACACATGTCCAAGCCATCTCAATCTTGCCTCTCTTGCTTTGTCTTCAAACTGTCCAACCTGAGCGGTCCCTCTAATATACTCGTTCCTAACCCTGTCCTTCTTCGTTACTCCCAGTGAAAATCTTAGCATCTTCAACTCTGCCACCTCCAACTCCACCTCCTGTCTTTTTGTCAGTGTCACTGTCTCCAAACCATATAACATAGCTGGTCTCACAACCGTCTTGTAAACTTTCCCTTTAACTCTTGCCGGTACCCTCTGTCGCAAATCACTTCTGACCCACTTCTCCACCCACTCCACCCTGCCTGCACTCTCTTCTTCACCTCTCTCCTGCACTCCCCATTACTTTGGACAGTTGACCCCAAGTATTTAAACACATACCCCTTTGTCACGCCTACTCCTTGCAATCTCGCCATTCCACCGTCCTCCCTCTCATTCACGCATATGTATTCTGTCTTGCTCCTACTGACTTTCATTCATCTTCTCTCCAGTGCATACCTCCACCTCTCCAGGCTGTCCTCCACCTGCACCCTACTCTCGCTACAGATCACAATGTCTTCTGCAAACATCATAGTCCATGGAGACTCCTGCCTGATCTTGTCCTTAAACCTGTTCATCACCATTACAGACAAGGGAGAACTCAGAGCCGATCTTTGATGTAATCCTACCTCCACCTTGACTCCATCTGTCTTTCCAACCGCACATCTCACCACTGTCACACTTCCCTCATACGTATCCTGCACCCCTCCTACATACTTCTCTGTGACTCCCAACTTCCTCATACAATACCGCACCTCCTCTCTTAGCACCCTGTCGTATGCTTTCTCTAAATCCACAAAGACACAATGTAACTCCTTCTGGCCTTCTCTATACTTCTTCATCAACATTCTCAAAGCAAACGTCCCATCTGTAGTGGTCTTTCGTGGCATGAAACCATACTGTTGCTCGCTAATCATCACCTCTCCTCTTAACCTAGCTACTATTACTCTTTCCCATATCTTCATGCTGTGGCTGATCAACTTAATACCTCTGTAGTTGCTACAGTTCTGCACATCGCCCTTGATCTTGAAAATCAGTACCAATATGCTTCTTCTCCACCCCTCAGGCATCCTCTCACTTTCCAAGATTGTGTAAAACAATCTAGTTAAAAATTCCACTGCCACCTCTGCTAAACATCTCCATACCTCCACAGGTATGTCATCTGGACCAACTGCCTTTCAACTCTTCAGTGTCTTCATTGCTGTCCTCACTTCCTCCTTGCTAATCCATCACACTTCCTGATTCACCATCCCCACATCATCCAACCTCTCTCTTTCATTTTCTTCATTCATCAGCCCCTAAAAGTACTCCTTCCACCTTATCAACACACTCTCCTCACTTGTCAGCACCTTTCCATCTCTATCCTTGATCGCCCTTACCTGCTGCACATCCTTCCCAGCTTGGTCCCACTGTCTAGCCAGTCAGTATAAGTCCTTTTCTCCTTCTTTAGTGTCTTACCTCTCATACAACTCACCATATGCCTTTTCCTTTGCCTTTGCCACCTCTCTTCACTTTACGCTGCATCTCCTTGTACACCTGTCTACTTTCTTCATCTCTCTGCCTATCCCACTTCTTCTTTGCCAGCCTCTTCCTCCGTATACTTTGCTGTACTTCCTCGTTCCACCACCAAGTCTCCTTGTATTCCTTCCTCTGTCCTGATGACACACCAATACGATATGATACGATACTGTACTGTACTGTACTATACTATACTGTTAGGTTAGCAGAATAAAGCTTGATTTTACCCAGAGTTGAATGGCCAATAAACAGAGAAACAGCTCCGCTCTGTAGAGTTGGAGATTATTTCAGGCCTATAAGGGGACTGTTTGACTTAAGTGGGAGTCAACTAATTCAGTCCTAAAAGTGGCTGTCTCACATTTTTCATTTGTGGTGAATCGAAAGCAGAATTGTGAACTTTGTCAACTGGAGGATTTTAGTCCAACTAGTATCCATTACTCCCATATTAAAACAATGACATTCTTAGCTGCTTTAGAGTATTGATCAGTTTATTAAGAGAATTGCACTTTCAACAAATATCTCCTGCTGGTTTTCTCATTTTGATAAAAGTACTTTTTTTTGCCATCGTGAAGAAACTTCCAGTTATAATAAATCACCAGTTGAAAGGGATACACTATGTTCTTTTCACTTTTGAAACCAATGTAACTTCACAGTCTGCAGGACATTTTTAGTATGAGCTTATCTCATCTGTTTTCAGTACGTCTGACACATTGCTCAAGTGCTGCCACTTCCTCTCGAAGGAAATGCCAGCTCATCAGATTTTATGGTAAGCTAACATCTGACCCCTGACCCCACCCAGAGACACTAGTCTGAGCTGATTCTGGTGGGTGCATGTGTGTATTTTGGTGTGTGTGTGTGTGTGTGTGTGTGTGTGTGTGTGTGTGTGTGTGTGTGTGTGTGTGTGTGTGTCACAATGGTGTCTGTATCAGCAGAATTGTTTGTTCTCTTTTTGCAAATGTTACAGGAACAGATGTTTCAACTGATAACATTAAAATAAAACATAATGCACTTTCCAATCAGGACTAATGTTGGCGCGCCTCATAGCTGCATTAGCTCCCCTTTGTTGTTCACGCTGTATACTGCAGATTGCATCATCTGTGTGTCCAACCAGTTTCTTTTAAAATACTCTGTTGATTTCACCTTACTATCTCTGCTGACTGACCCTAGACTGTGCTGGTGTCATATTGACTGGCTAATTGAATGGTGTGATAAAAATGTTCTTATTCCATCCATCCATTATCCGAACCACTTATCCTGCTCTCAGGGTCGCGGGGATGCTGGAGCTTATCCCAGCAGTCAGTGGGCAGCAGGCAGGAAGACACTCTGGACAGGCCACCAGGCCATCACGCAGGCACACACACACACACGCACACGCACACACATTCACACTGAGGGACAACTTTGTACAGCCGATTCACCCGGCCTACATGTCTTTGGACTGTGGGAAGAATCCGGAGCACCTGGAGGAAACCCACGCATACATGGAGAGAACATGCAAACCCCACACAGAGGACAACCCGGGACGACCCCCCCAAGGTTGGACTACCCTGGGGCTTGAACCAAGAACCTTCTGGCAGTGAGGCGACCGCACTAACCACTGCACCACCATGCCGCCCAAATGCTCTTATTATTCACACGAATAAGACAGAGGAAATTATTTTTGGCCTGCTTCCTGATTGACAGCTGCCTCCAGTAAGAATTCACAATGTAGAAATTAGACAAGTTTATTCATACAAATACCTGGGTGTTATGACAGATGCTACCCCCCATCATGGACTTCTCATATAGAATTTATTTGTAAGTAGATAGAGCAGCACATTTATTTTCTTCATAGACTCACATCTTTTGGAGCCAGTAGCCAGATTATTTTTCTGTCTTTTTTTAATCAGTCATCCAGAGAGTCATGCTGTACTGCAATGGTATGACCTTGCTCATCTGTGAAACTTAAAATTACCTATATCAAATCCAAATTTGTGCGAAGATTATTGGCCCACCTGTGGCACACTCCTTTCATGGACCTCACAACAAGAGCATGCTCAGGCTGCTAATAGTTTCTCTTCTGACTCTTCACATGTTTTAAATGGAGAGTACCAACTTCTGCCCTCTGATATGTGATTTAGAGTCCCTCAATTTAAACACAACAGGCTGAAGAATTCTTTTATACATGTTTATCCTGTTGTTAAACCAAAATCAGTGTGCTGCAAACTGAGATCTAAATCCAGAGGGTATAATGAGATATGTATGATTGTCATGACTGCTTGATGTGTTTTGTACATTTGTAAGTGTCATATGTGTAACTGTATGTTTTTTTTTCCACCTTTTCCCACAATTGTACCCATCCTGGTCGCTGCCTCACACCCTCTACCGATCCAGGGGGGGCTGCAGACTACCACATTCCTCCTCCGATACATGTGGAGTCACCAGCCGCTTCTTTTCACCTGATAGTGAGAAGTTATTACCCCCAGTCACCCCCCCCCCCGAATAGGCGCCCCAACCCACTGACTGACCAGAGGAGGCGCTAGTGCAGCAACCAGGATACATACCCACATCCGGCTTCCCACCCGCAGACATGGCCAATTGTGAGGCGTTTGGGGACGTCACACATAGAAGGATCATGCTATTTCCCCAGTTCCCCCTCCCCCCCGAACAGGTGCCCCGACTGACCAGAGGAGGCGCTAGTGCAGCGCCCAGGACGCATACCCATATCCGGCTTCCCACCCGCACACACGGTCAATTGTGTCTGTAGGGACGCCCGACCAAGCCGGAGGTAACACGAGTACTCGAACCAAGATCCTTGTGTTAGTAGACAACGTGCATAACTGCATGTTTAATCTTTTTGTAAATCTATTGAACAGAACTGCCTAAGGATGCAAAATGAATTCAGTGTAAACTGGCCATGAAGTTGTATCGTATCTTATCGTATCATACAGTCCTCTAAATACAGGCCAAGGTATTAATAAACGTACTATATAGTATGAATACAAAGAGATACATCCTAGCTATGCCCAAACGTGATTGTTTTTGTTGACAAACTATTTCTTTCACCTTGGCTGTGAACAGTCAGTCACTCATCTCTACAGTCTTCATGGTGATCAGCATGCATATGACTACATAAGATGCAGAAATACTTGAAAAGATAGGGACTTATGGACCAACTTCTTATATTTCTGCAGTGTTTGTTGATATTTTTCCTTGTTCTTTTCTCTCTGTTGATGTAGATGCAGAAATGTACCTGTAGATAAATGCACTTCTACATATGAGAACCAATAACCAGCTAAGTATACAAACACCTCTTAAAAACGGACGATTGAGGTATTTTTCTCACTCAGGAAGATTTATTAAAAAGAGCCTTTTTATTTCCCTGATCCAAGCACAAGGGCTAAGGTAGTAATGTCAAGCTGCCAAGCCCAGGGTGCTGGGACTAATACTTGCCCTTCTCTGTGACATTGAGCCACAATTAACATTCTTGTACAGAGCTCAGACAACACAACATTTTTAACTGTACAGGTGGTCACTATGTCAGATTTCTGAAAGCTAAAATCTAAAATCTTGGCTTGTCTTGGTCCAGACACACATTACGCATTTTAATTGTGACATACAGACTGGTGACAAATTAAAGGAAAAACTAACATAAAGTGTCTTAGTAAGGTGTTGGTCCACCACGAGCCTCCAGACCATCTTCAGTGCACCTCGTCATAGATTCTGCAAGTCTCTGAACTCTTCTGGAGAAATGGACACCATCCTTCTAAAAGATATTCCCTCATTTGGTGTTTTGACGATTGTGGTGGAGAGCGCTGTCTATCATGTTGGTCCAAAATCTCCCATAGGTGTACAACTCGGTGGAGATCTGGAGACTGTGAAGGCCATAGCATATGATTTACATACTCATCAAACCATTCAGTGACCCCTCGTGCCCTGTGGATGGGGGCATTGTCATCCTGGAAGAGACCGCTCCCATCAGGATAGAAATGTTTCATCATAGGATAAAGGTGATCACTCAGAATAACTTTGTATTGATTTGCAGTGACTTTTCCCTCTAAGGGGACAAGTGGACCCAAACCCTGCCAGGAAAACGCCCCCCCCCCCCCCACAGCACAACAGAGCTCTCGGACCCCCTCACTGTAGAGGCCAAGCATTCAGGTTTTTCCTTTAATTTATCACCTGTCTGTATGGCACACTCATGCTGTTTAATCACCAAGTGTTCACCAGGATTGCAGGAAGGAACAGCACAAGTCAATCAATTAAGAAAAACAAAAACAAAACAATCATGTTTGCTAGATTTTGGTCAACTTCAGTGAGCATCTCTTTGAAGCAGTCTTTTCTGACAAAGACGAGGGGCAAACAAAAAACTACCAGCATGCTAGACTTTGTTGGGGACTATAGGACCGGCCTATGTGGTCTAGAGCTTTGCTGAGGAGGCTTGGCAACTTTTATCATAAAGGCTGCCATTTTATTCAGCACCAAACAGAACGCAGGCATATGAACAGTTTAACACTTCACACCCCCTCAGAACAGACTGTCTGCCTTTTATAGGTTACCTGCCGCGTGAACTATGAGTCACGAGACTCCACCATTCAACAGGGTGAACCATATACACCATAGCATAAATACTGTAAACATTTTCATAAAAACATACACCAATGGTATCAAATAGTTAAAATTCATAAGTGTTTACACAACTAAGAAACATTACTTCATGTATATAGATCAATACACAATAAAACTCCTTCACACCCCTTTTCCCATTGATGGAACCCTCCTGGAACCAATAGAAATGAACGGGTCTCCAAGGAACTCTTTTGCCAGAAGAGGGACAAACCAGACAGAAGCAAGCAGTATATGCAGATATCCGTTATTTTGAATTTACCATCAATTCCCAAGTACAATCGTCATAACCACCCTTAAATGAACAATAAACGCTCCACTATGATGGAGCAGTTAAGCCACTGTGAACAAAGTTCACCACTTTCCTATGACGGGCCAAGGTGGGCCAAGCCCACCTGCTGCCACAACTGTTAAGACATGCTCACTTCTTACAAATCTAACGCAAATTAAAAAATAAAATAAAATCAGCAAATATGATTATAACAATAATGAATATGTGCACTCATTAACCCTCATGTGACCACACTGTATGCTTGACTTATGCAAATGTCAATTAACCTGCATGCTAGAAACACAGTCCCTCTGTTATAGGGGCTTGTCCCGGACACCTTATTGGTTGACTGTGCCAATGTCACACTACAAGACCGATTGATGTTTCTGACATTTGTAATCTTGCATGATGCTCCATGTTTGTGTGCAACGGCTGCACTGCGTCAAATTTGGAACAACTTCATGTAGTAGTAATGATGTAGCTCATATGTGTTCCTATGCTGTTGTTGAAAGAGCTGTAGCATTGTGTTAACAGCTTGATTTTTGGTGGCAATCATGTGATATTGTTAGCCGTGATACCGTGTGGTTTTAATTCTATAATTTAATGTGAAATTTAAGCATTAATGATCACATGACCATTGTCTCTCATCCGGCTACTTGGTTATCTAAAAATTCACCATGTTACCTGAAATCCATTAACATTATGCTCCTTGTGCTGTGTGTGTATGTTGGGGGTTATGTATGCTTGCCACATACTGATAATAATCTTTAATCAATTAAGAAAATATTTAGATATTTAATTTAATGAACCAAGAAGCCCACTGTTCTCTGCTTACCCTTTTAGCGCTCTCACGTTTCTGTCCTGATATAAAGTGCAGAAAGCGATTCTTGATTTTCCTTTTCCCCAACATTTATATTCATGGCCTTACAAGCAAACATCTTACATGATAAAGAGGTGTGAGACCCAGGCTGAAAAGGAAGGAAGGGAGAGAGACTGAAAGAAAAAGAAAGAAGAAAGTTAGAAAGCTGAAAACTCCGTAAATCTTCAGAGAATTGTCTGACCTGAAACGTGTGTGTGTGTATGTGCGTACGTGCATGCATGCATGTGCGTGTGTGGGTGTGTGTGTGTGTGTGTGTGTGTGTGTGGGCCCGCGAACCCTGATTTAAAACAAAAAACAAAACTGCCCAGCTCTCCTCAGCGCTACGTCTCACCCCACTCAATTCAGTGTGGGTTTCTAAACATACTCATCATAAATACAGGAATGTGCTGGAATGCATTTGTCCCATCAGACGTGATCCCACTCAATAAAATGGGATATTTCAGGAAATTCCTAGTAAAACTCTATGCTTGTGTGGGGGCAAGTGATTTTTAGGAAGCTATTTAAGGGTGATACACTCAGCAATGGAGATTTTACGAGGCATCTATGTCAAATTAAGCCCCAAATTGAATGGTGTTCAATGGAAACTGTATGTAAATAGTAACCTAAAAACCCTTGCTGGTTTAGTTTCCAAAACCCTAAAGTTTCATCATCCCCAGTTACATTCTAGGCTCACGGATTTCACTCACAACATGTCTCATTATGGGAAAACAACTATAGCTGAGGTTAGTTCTGCTGGAAAACAGATCCTCAATCATTTTGGGGTTATCCTGGTTTGGATCAAGTTTAAGAAAATAAAAGCAGATGATTGTTGATGTATGTGATCCATTATACACCATTCATTACAATTCACATCATTTATTTGGGCTAAACAATTTAAATAAAAACCAAAACTGTGACATTTACGTTTTTACTACATGTACTGCAGTATTAAAGTTGCATAGTTTTACGATACAGCATATGAAGCTTTTAACTTTCAGGCACTATTCATAAAGAATTTATCACTAGCGATTATTAGGGTGAAACTATTAGGGAGAAATAAGGTTGTTCTCCACCAAGTAATTAAATCAGACCAAATCATATGATTTGTCTGATGCACTAGAATAATCACAATAGTCACACACACAAAAAAAGAAGCAGAACTTGCAGGTTTCATATTGAATCCAGCAATTAGACTTAGCCTGACACAACTAACTGATGGGCGCAACACGCCTGGCGTTGCATCTTTTATATATACTGTGAGGTCGATTCTGAAAGGACGCATTGCTCAGCGCTAGCATTTGTACTGACCATCATTCTGTTGAATCGTGGTTTCAAAAGGATGTCTTCCGAGACAGAGATTCAATGGGAAGGGTACTCCTGCTAACCTCCAGTCGACCTCAGTTTTAATAGGACTCCAACCTTTCAGAAAGTCACATATGCTGCACTCCTGATCAGTGCGCTGATATTGGGAAATGTTGACAATATTGGCATCTATTTCACCACACAAAATGATTTAAAAAAAAACCCAGTCAAAACAGTCTCTCTTAAAGCATAACTAAACCCTAGATCTTTTTGTGTGTGTGTGTGTGTGTGTGTGTGTGTGTGTGTGTGTGTGTGTGTGTGTGTGTGTGTGTGTGTGTGTGTGTGTGTGTGTAGACATATCTATGGTATATGTCCTCTACCTGATGACGTCAACACTGGGCATAATTTCATCATTGACCATGGTAACAATATTGTATTACTCTTTAGAATAAAAATTGCCCCTCTTATAAATCCCATATACAATAAATAACGTGACTAGGTCCGCATGCAGTAGCGGTCTATTCTGTTGCTTACCAACACGGGGGGATCGCCAGTTCAAATCCCCGTGTTACTTCCGGCTTGGTCTAGCGTCCCTACAGACACAACTGGCCATGTCTGCGGGTGGAAACCCGTATGTGGGTATGTGTCCTGGTCGCTGCACTAGCGCCTCCTCTGGTCGGTCGGGGCGCCTGTTCAGGAGGGAGGGGGAACTGGGGGAAGCCCCCCCCCACGCGCTACGTCCCCCTGGCGAAACTCCTCACTGAAAATAAGCGGCTGACGACTCCACCTGTATCAGGGGAGACACGTGGTAGTTTGCGGCCCTCCCCGGGTCGGCGGGTGGGGGTGGAGCAGCGATCGGTACAAGTAAGTAAATTTTGAACAACAGTTATTGAGGAGATGACTATAGGGAAAAGCAGCAACTACGTAAACATGGTTTAACAGTGTGTTGTCGGGCCCACTGTTACGTTCCTCGTTACAGGTCCAGGGGATGAGGGGAAGTAACAGAGAAAATAAAAGCATCCCAGGGGAATAAGAACGATGGGAGGCGGAACCAGGTGTAAAAATAAACATTTATTAACAAAACCTAACCCTGTCAATATATACAAAAAAAGGGGCAACTGAAGATACTGGCTCTTATCTAACCAGGCGTAGCTAACAAGCTAACAAGCTAACTCAGATCAGACCAAAAAGAAAGAAAGAAAGAAACAATAACACAGCTTTCACCCTCCTTCTCAAGGAGTATTGATCATTAACACAATCTCTCTCTCTCTCTCTCTCTCTCTCTCTCTCTCTCTCTCTCTCTCTCTCTCTCTCTCTCTCTCTCTCTCTCTCTCTCTCTCTCTCAATTTCAATTATTACAAGGCCATGAAAGATATGGACACATTCACAACTTGGTGGTGTTATAAAGGAGTGCTGTGTTCCACCATAGAGGATGAGCTAGGGGTTTTTTTCTGCGGAGCTCGGATAAAAGGGGTCTTACCTGTTTTTTATGTTTTGAGTTGTTGTTGAATGATAGTTTTTTGGGGGGATTGTTAAAAGATGCAGATTGAGTGTTTGTAATTTGACAAGTATTGTTTATATGTTTAGAAAGATTTCAAGTCTGTTTTTTTTTGTTAATTTTTTTTTAAAATAAAGACTTGTTTTCAAATTCTCTCTCTCTCTCTCTCTCTCTCTCTCTCTCTCTCTCTCTCTCTCTCTCTCTCTCTCTCTCAGACACACGGCACTGGGGCCATAACACCCACAATCTACCGAAGCTCTTGTTATTGATCACATCATTAGTCAGCGGTTCTCATGTGTAAACAAAAGAAATAAAAGCAGCCATGTCTTCTGCAAACTGTTACAGATTCTCTGTAATCACGTGTCTGCGTACACTCGCAAAGAATAAAAACCATCCTTTAAAAAGACCAGTTCTGGTTTGCGTCTGCCATTTTACGACACACAGCTGTGGGTTCGCCATCACTTTTTCCATTAGTTTGTAGGATGTTTACTCTCCTCGTTGTCATCTACTGATCGAAACCCTTCATGAGAGAGGAGGATGACTAAAGTAAGATGTTTCAGCTCTTGAACACACCTCACACACTACTTTCACACATGCTAGGATATCAATACGCCAATTTACAAATATATGGTTTGCAAGGACTCTCGCACTTTCTCTCATGCACATGTACAGACACACAACCGTGTACAAAAACAAAACACGCACACACATACACAAAGCGATCGGTCATTAATAAGAACATTATTGGTTATGCCGCATTAATTACATCCTTCCTCTGTCAAGGTCACCCACTTTAAGACACCAGTATAACCGTGTGTGTATATATATAAACTAAGCACAAACTACTACCACTACTTTCGGCTGCTCCCGTTAGGGGTCGCCACAGCGGATCATCCGTTTCCATTTCTTCCTGTCTTCTGCGTCTTCCTCTGTCACACCAGCCACCTGCATGTCTTCCCTCACCACATCCATAAACCTCCTCTTTGGCCTTCCTCTTCTCTTCCCTGGCAGCTCCATATTCAGCATCCTTCTCCCAATATACTCAGCATCTCTCCTCCACACATGTCCAAGCCATCTCAATCTTGCCTCTCTTGCTTTGTCTCCAAACCGTCCAACCTGAGCGGTCCCTCTAATATAATCGTTCCTAATCCTGTCCTTCTTCGTTACTCCCAGTGAAAATCTTAGCATCTTCAACTCTGCCACCTCCAGCTCCGCCTCCTGTCTTTTCGTCAGTGTCACTGTCTCCAAACCATATAACATAGCTGGTCTCACAACCATCTTGTAAACTTTCCCTTTAACTCTTGCTGGTACCCTTCTGTCGCAAATCACTCCTGACACTCTTCTCCATCCACTCCACCCTGCCTGCACTCTCTTTTTCACCTCTCTACTGCACTCCCCGTTCCTTTGGACAGTTGACCCCAAGTATTTAAACTCAAATGCCTTTGTCACCTCCACTTCTTGCATCCTGACCATTCCACTGTCCTCTCTCTCATTCACGCATAGGTATTCCGTCTTGCTCCTACTGACTTTCATTCCTCTTCTCTCCAGTGCATACCTCCACCTCTCCAGGCTCTCCTCAACCTGCACCCTACTCTCGCTACAGATCACAATGTCATCCGCAGACATCATCGTCCATGGAGACTCCTGCCTGATCTTGTCCGTCAACCTGTCCATCACCATTGCAAACAAGAAAGGGCTCAGAGCCGATCCTTGATGTAATCCGACCTCCACCTTGAACCCATCTGTCATTCCAACCGCACACTTCACCATTGTCACACTTCCCTCATACGTATCCTGCACCACTCCTACATACTTCTCTGCAACTCCTGACTTCCTCATACAATACCACACCTCCTCTCTCGGCACTCTGTCATAAGCTTTCTCTAAATCTACAAAGACACAATGTAACTCTTTCTGGCCTTCTCTATACTTCTCAATCAACATTCTCAAAGCAAACATCGCATCTGTGGTGCTCTTTCGTGGCATGAAACCATACTGCTGCTCGCTGATCATCACCTCTCCTCTTAACTTAGCTTCTATTGATCTTTCCCAAAGCTTCATGCTGTGGCTGATCAACTTTATACCTCTGTAGTTGTTACTGTTCTGCACATCGCCCTTGTTCTTGAAAATTGGTACCAGTATGCTTCTTCTCCACTCCTCAGGCATCCTCTCACTTTCCAGGATTGTGTTAAACAATCTAGTTAAAAACTCCACTGCCATCTCTCCTAAACATCTCCATGCCTCCACAGATATGTCATCAGGACCAACTGCCTTTCCACTCTTCATCCTTTTCATAGCTGCCCTCACTTCCTCCTTGTTAATCCACTGAACTTCCTGATTCACTATCCCTACATCATCCAACCTTCTCTCTCTCTCATTTTCTTCATTCATCAGCCCCTCAAAGTATTCCTTCCACCTTCTTAGCACACTCTCCTTGCTTGTCAGCACATTTCTATCTCTATCCTTGATCGCCCTAACTTGCTGCACATCCTTTGCAGCTTGGTCCCTCTGTCTAGCCAATCGGTACAAGTCCTTTTCTCCTTCCTTAGTGTCTAACCTGTCATACAACTCACCATACGCCTTTTCCTTGGCCTTTGCCACCTCTCTCTTTGCTTTACGCTGCATCTCCTTGTACTCCTGTCTACTTTCTTCATCTCTCTTACTATCCCACTTCTTCTTTGCCAACCTTTTCCTCTGTATAATTTGCTGTACTTCCTCATTCCACCACCAAGTCTCCTTGTCTTCCTTCCTCTGTCCTGATGACACACCAAGTACCTTCCTAGCTGTCTCCCTCACTATTTCTGCAGTGGTTGTCCAGCCATCTGGCAACTCTTCACTACCACCCAGTGCCTGTCTTAACTCCTGCCTGAACTCCACACAACAGTCTTCCTTCTTCAACTTCCACCATTTGATCTTCAGCTGTGTCTTCACTCACTTCCTCTTCTTGGTCTCCAAAGTCATCCTACAGACCACCATCCGATGCTGCCTAGCTACGTTCTCCCCTGTCACCACCTTGCAGTCTCCAATCCCTTTTAGATGGCGCCTTCTACATAAGATATAGTCCACCTGTGTGCACTTTCCTCCACTCTTGTACGTCACCCTGTGTTCCTCCCTCTTCTTGAAATATGTATTCACCACAGCCATTTCCATCCTTTTCGCAAAATCGACCACCATCTGTCCTTCCGCATTTCTCTTCTTGACTCCATACCTTCCCATCACCTCCTCATCACCTCTGTTCCCTTCACCAACATGTCCGTTGAAGTCCGCTCCAATCACCACTCTCTCCTCCTTGGGTACCCTCTCCACCATGTCGTCCAACTCACTCCAGAATTCTTCTTTTTCATCCATCTCACACCCAACTTGCGGGGCATATGCGCTGATAACATTCAGCAATAAACCTTCAATTTCCAGCTTCATACTCATCACTCTGTCTGACACTCTCTTCACCTCCAGCACGCTCTTGACATACTCTTCCTTCAGAATTACCCCTACCCCATTACTCCTCCCATTCACACCATGGTAGAAGAGTTTGAACCCACCTCCGATACTCCTGGCCTTACTCCCCTTCCACCTGGTCTCTTGCACACACAATATGCCTACCTTTCTTCTTTCCATCATGTCAGCCAGCTCTCTCCCTTTACCAGTCATAGTGCCAACATTCAAAGTTCCAACTCTCACCTCCACATGCCTACCCTTCCTTCTCTCTAGCTGCCTCTGGACATGCTTTCCCCCTCTCCTTCTCCTTCGCCCAACAGTAGCATAGTTTCCACCGACACCCTGCTGGTTAGATTATTTCGTTGTTGGTTAGATTATTTCTTTGTTGTAACAATGCTTCTTGGCAAGAAGCATTGTTACAACAAAGAAATAATCTAACACAAATTTCCTTACTTTTTGTGCTAAGTATATATACAGTTCATCCAGAAAGTATTCACACCCCTTCATTTTCCCCACATTTTGTTATGTTACAGCCTTATTCCAAAATGGATTAAATTTCTTTTTTTTTCTCATCAATCTACACACAATACCCCATAATGACAAAGTGAAAAAGGTTTTGTAGAAATGTATTAAAAATAAAAAACTGAAATATTGCATGTACATAAGTATTCACACCCTTTGCTATGACACTCAAAATTGAGCTCAGGTTCATCCTGTGTCCACTGATCATCCTTGAGATGTTTCTACATCTTGATTGGAGTCCACCTGTAGTAAATTCAATTGATTGGACATGATTTGGAAAGGCACACACCTGTCTATATAAGGTCCCACTGTTGACAGTACATGTCAGAGCAGAAACCAAGCCATGAAGTCAAAGGAATTGTCTGTGGACCTCCGAGATAGCATTGTATCGAGGAACAGATCTGGGGAAGGGTACAAAAAAAATGTCTACAGCTTTGAAGGTCCCGAAGAGCACAGTGGTCTCCATCATTCGTAAATGGAAGAAGTTTGGATCCACTAGGACTCTTCCTAGAGCTGGCCGCCCAGCCAAACTGAGCAATCGGGGGAGAAGGGCCTTGGTCAGGGAGGTGACCAAGAACCCGATGGTCAATCTGACAGAGCTCCAGCGTTCCTCTGTGGAGATGGGAGAACCTTCCAGAAGGACAACCATCTCTGCAGCACTCTACCAATCAGGCCTTTATGGTAGAGTGGCCAGACGGAAGCCTCTGCTCAGTAAAAGGAACATGACAGCCCGCTTGGAGTTTGCCAGAAAGCACCTAAAGGACTCTCAGACCATGAGAAACAAGATTCTCTGGTCTGATGAAACCAAGATTGAAGTCTTTGGCCTGAATGCCAAACGTCACGTCTGGAGGAAACCAGGCACCTCTCATCACCTTGCTAATACCATCCCTACAGTGAAGCATAGTGGTGGCAGCATCATGCTGTGGGGATGTTTTTCAGCGGCAGGAACTGGGAGACTAGTCAGGATTGAGGGAAAGATGAATGGAGCAAAGTACAGAGAGATCCTTGATGTAAACCTGCTCCATAGCGCTCAGGACCTCAGACTGGGTCGAAGGTTTACCTTTCAACACGACAACGACCCTAAGCACACAGCCAAGACAACGAAGGAGTGGCTCCGGGACAAGTCTGTGAATGTCCTTGAGTGGCCCAGCCAGAGCCCAGACTTGAACCCCATTGAACATCTCTGGAAAGACCTGAAAATAGCTGTGCAGCAACGCTCCCCATCTAACCTTACAGAGCTCGAGAGGATCTGCAGAGAAGAATGGGAGAAATACCCCAAATATAGGTGTGCCAAGCTTGTAGCTTCATACCCAGGAAGACATGAGGCTGTAATAGCTGCCAAGGGTGCCTCAACCAAGTACTGAGTAAAGGGTGTGAATACTTATGTACATGCAATAGTTCCGTTTTTTATTTTTAATACATTTGCAAAAATTTCTACAAAACCTTTTTCACTTTGTCATTATGGGGTATTGTATGTAGATTGATGAGGGGAAAAAAAGGAATTTAATCCATTTTGGAATAAGGCTGTAACATAACAATGTGGGGAAAGTGAAGGGGTGTGAATACTTAATGGATGCACTGTGTGTGTGTGTATATATATATATATATATATATATATATATATATATATATATATATATATATATATATATATATATAGAATTACGTACAGAGATATAATTGATATTTCAATGCACACGCGCGCACGCACACACATATTCACAATAGTAATCTTTTCCCTTTCATTGTATCTGTACGTTTGTGTGTGTGTGTGTGTGTCTGTGTGTGTGTCTGTGTGTGTTGTGTTGCTGTCAGTTGCTCAACTAGATTCAAGGACTCAGATGTTTTCTCTCAGATCAGACTCGTGCAGAGTAATCACACATATGAAAGGGGAAGAGCACAGAATTAAAAAAAAAAGTAATTTGCGGCGTCCAGGTCGCCTAGAGGTCTATTCTGTTGCTTACCAACACGGGGATCGCCGTTTCGAAACCCCGTGTTACCTCCCGCTTGGTCGGGTGTCCATACAGATACAGTTGGCCGTGTCTGCGCGTGGGAAGCCGAATGTGGGTATGTGTCCTGGTCGCTGCACTAGCGCCTCCTCTGGTCGGTTGGGGCGCCTATTCGAGGGGGGAGGGGACTGGGGGGAATAGTGTGATCCTCCCGCGCGCTACGTCCCCCTGGCAAAACTCCTCACTGTCAGGTGAAAAGAAGCAGCTGGCGACTCCACATGTATCGGAGGAGGCACGTGGTAGTCCGCAACCCTCCCCTGATGGCAGAGGGGATCGAGCAGCGACCGGGACGGCTCGGAAGAGTGGGGTAATGGCCAGGTACAATTGGAGAGATAAGGGGGGGGGTAGCTTTCACACCTGCATCATTTGTTACAGATTTTACGAGCATTTTTTGTTTGCTATGATTTGTTTTTTTAACATGTGTGAGTACAGTTTGTGGACACTGGTGTGCTCCAAACTAATCAAAACATGTTTGCCAAAGTTAGGGGGATCTTGAGCCAATCAGACGCGAACCATTATTTGTGTGACAAATTTCTGGTTATAATAAAGTCCTAACGAAATTAAGGACATTATGGCATGCGTGTAATGTGGGATGCTTCGATTGATTTACAGATCCAAAACGCTAGCTAGCATCCAAACAGCAGTGCAAGACGGAACCATGTTGGCAATTTAAAGCAACTTTTGCCATATGAGACCAAGGCTTGTGATAATAAATCCTGCACTCTGCCAAACTTGTTCTCCTCTGTAGATAGTTAACGAGCAAAACTCTAACTAAAGCGTTCCACTGTCAACCCACAATGCATTGCTCTATTGTCATAACTTCCTCATTTCGTTTGGCCCTCAACAGAAAGTGTGCTTGCTTATGGGAAAGGTGAAGCGAAACCAAACCTCATGCAATGTACGTTAGCAACGCCGCGGACTCTAGTTGAGACATGTTAAAAAGTTACATGTGAAAATGCCCCTAACAATTAACACCGCCATCTTGAGAAAAAAATTAAGAAAACTGTTGACGGAGAATAAAAGGTTGTTTGGAGTTACTGGCTGAAAGCGGAACACCTGAAATTGATATGCACGCGCGCGCACACACACACCCTCTGTCTCTGTCTCTCTCTCTCTCTGCTGGGCTATGAGTGCGGGGGCACTTCCTATCCCTTGCTACAACGTCCTCATCTCCTTTTCCTCCCCCTTCTCCCCACCTTCCTGGCTGCTCTCGTAACAAGTCACCGCGATGACGCTGGATGCGGCTCGGATTGTTCTTAACGCGGTTCACTGTGGTTTGGAGTGGACCAATCACCTGTCATCCTATCAGCCGATATCAATAGATGCACTTCAATGAATACCAGTCCTGTATTCATAGTCTTTATTATTATTTATTATCACAAGCCTCGGTCTCATATGGCAAAAGTTGCTTTAGATTGCCAGCATGGTTCCGTCGTGCGCTGCTGTTTGGATGCGAGCATTTTTGAATCTGTCGCTCCGTCAAAGCATCCCATATTACACGCATGCCATCATTTCCTTAATCAGGACTTCATTATAACCGGAATTCTGTCACACCGGGAATGGTTCGCTTCCGATTGGCTCAAGATTCCCTTAACATTGGCAAACGTTTTTGATTAGTTTGGGGCACAGTGTCCACACACTGTACTCACACATGCTGAAAAAAACCCAAACAAAACATAGCAACAAAAAAAATGCTCGTAAAATCTGTAACAAATGATGCAGGTGTGAAAGCTACTTTAAATTTCACGATACCAGAGGCTGTGGCGACTATTCAAAATGCATTGACGGGTTATAGAAATGCTTTGTTCTCCATCTTCAAATTACATTTGTTTAATTCAGTCTCTCGCCCTTCCTGCCCCCTCCACCTTTCATATGTGCGATTACCCTGCGTGAATCTGATCCGATAGAAAACATCTGAGTCCTTGTAAGCAGCTGACAGCAACAACCCCCCCACCCCACCCCACCCCACCCCACCCACACACACACACACACACACACACACACAGACACACACACACACACACACACACAGACACACACACACACACACAGACACACACACACACACACCTGCTTGGACTTAAACCATTGACTGGTGATCATCAACCTTCACGGACATTTCTTCCTGTTTGACCCGGGTGGGTTTATGTTATAAGGTGTGTTTTATGTTTTAATGTGTTTCTTTATGTTTTATGTTATGTATGTTTGGCCATGTGACAGGCTGTCCAGCGTTGTCCAGCCTCCTTTTTGGATTCCCATGGATCGTGTTACCGCGTGCTCTCCCTGCAACGCTGAGCCCACCGCCTCTGCACCAATCACAGCCGGTCTTTACGCACACACACACACACACACACACACACACACACACACACACACACACACACACACACACACACACACGCACCCTCTCCTGTGTGCACGGTGATACATCGCTCTCAGGCTGCGCTTGCATCCTCACCGAGTTCTCGTCGCGCTTACTGCGCGAAAGATGAACGTAAGCGTCTTGGTGCCGTCTGTGCGTCTCGCCGCCTGTCTCAGGCGTTAGACCCCGAACCGAGGAGAGAGAGAGGGAGAGAGAGAGAGAGAGAGAGAGAGAGAGAGAGAGAGAGAGAGAGAGGAGAGAGAGAGAGAGAGAGAGAGAGAGAGAGAGAGAGAGAGAGAGAACACGAACCTATCTGCTCTCTCACAATCCCCTCTTTACTTGTTCGGAACAGACCAGCAGGAACGAAACAACTGTCGACAGCAGCAAACCGTTATTTCTGAATTTTCTCTCTCTCTCTCCCACCCCCACCCCACCCCCCCTCACCCTCTTTTACCTGCATGCCCCTGTCGGTCATCTGAACCCGGACCACGGGGTGACAGAAGAGGAGGGTAAAAAAAAAGTGCCTCGCCGTATCTGTGGAAATACATTTCGTGCCGGGTTATCGGTGGCGCGCTGTCAGTGCGTGCCTCTGCGAATTCGGTTGACGGTGGATTTTGCAAACATGGAGACCGTGGAGAAGGAGTGCGGGGCGCTGGGGGGGCTGTTCCAGGCCATTGTCAACGACATGAAGGTAGGTCGTGTGTGTGATACCGCCTGGGCAGCCTATTAACGAGTTTATGATGGAGAGTGTGTGTTCATCGACGTGCGGATTTGAGGTCGCAAAATTGCCAAACCATTGGCTTGTGTCTCTCCAACCCCCCACCCCCCATATGTGCTCGATCCCGTTACAATGTTGCCATACAAGACATCATTATCAACGAGACACTGTGTTATATCGAAGGGAAACAGGCAGATAATGGCACTTATATAGGGGAGGTGTTGGGGGTTATTTTTGTGAAACATATTCCTGATTGCCCCCCCACCCCCCAGAGAGTGTCGTTGCGCATGTGGCGTTATAGCCTCGAAAACTCCTCTGTCTCCGAGCGTGGATCATTGAGTGGTTATTAATGGATTGTATGTCATCACAGATGTGCTGTTTCTTCTTAAGGCAACAATGTGACTGACTGTTTATAATGTAACGAGCGAATAGTCGTCGTTGCTCGCGCTGACCGCCTCATATAACGATGCGTCTACACGGCTGGTGAATGAGGTAAAGCGCTCCAGTGCAGCGTCATTGACTTTCTGTCAGGGTGATTTGGCAGGGCGAGATGAAAGCGTGAGAACCCGGACAGCCGTCAGATTGCCGAGCCTTCCTGTCTGCCTCTCCTGTGCTGACTTTCTCCATCTGTCCGTCTGTCTGTCTGACCACCATTGTATGTCTGTGTGTCTGTCCGTCTCTGTCACTATGCTTCTACGCTTGCCACACGTCTCTCTGACCCTCCTCAGTGCGCTTTTCTGTTTGATTAGCCGTCTTCCTGTCTGCCAAGCGTTATTTGTCTGTCTGTCTGTCGGTCTGTCTTTCTGCAGGGTTTGTCTGCAGATCCGCACCTTGCAATCTTTCTCCCTGCCTCTTTCCTCTTGTTGTCTGCAAATAATGTTGCTTAGCCTCGGCTAAACTTAAACTGTGTGAATATCAGATGGTTTCACATTCCGTATGCTTTAACACATCTCTCTCTCTCTCTCTCTCTCTGTCTCTGTCTCTCTCTGTCTCTCTCTCTCTCTCTCTCTCTCTCTCTCTCTCTCTCTCTCTCTCTCTCTCTCTCTCTCTCTCTCTCTCTCTCTCTCTCTCTCTCTCTCTCTCTCTCTCTCTCTCTCTCTCTCTCTCTCTGTCCTCTTCTAACCATCACTCAGTCTGCACAGGGCGTATCTGCAGTTGCTTTCCCTCTCCCTCTCCCCCCCCTCTCTCTCGCTCTCATTTTTGAAGGTCTGTGTATTTGCTTGATGGCTCATGAGCAAGTGTCCACCTGACCAGGAAACATTGGTTTGATGTGTCTGTTGGTGAAGGAAAGGTTGTTCCATTTAAGCATACGTGCTTTTTATTCCTCTGGCCCAGAATAGAGGTCAGATGATATTTAGCATAATCTTGCTCATTGCAAGAAACCAACCGAGTGATGCCATCATAATGCAGAAGCACAAGTTTTCTTTTTCGTTGACAATGAATTGGACATTTTATTACCTTACATTACATTGCTTTACATTACATTACAGTCATTTAGCCGACGCTTTTATCCAAAGCGACTTACAATAAGTGGATTTAACGTAGGAAATCAGGAGTCATCAGAGGTCATAAGTGCATCTTCTCTCCAAACAAGCATCTAAGAACAAAACCAGTGATAAAGCAAAAGCACAAGAAAGATAATTTTAAAAATGAGGGAATACAGTAAGTGTTAAGAGCAAGTTACAGGGTAGTAGTTCTTGAAGAGGTGAGTTTTCAACCTGTGCCGAAATGACCTTTTCAACCTGCGCCGAATGAGTTTATCGACTCATTGTTGGCTTAAACTTATAGAGTTAAATGAATGTCCGGTTCAATTCATTTCTCTTAAAGATTTTGATATTCATTATTTTCCGATTCAGAAATTCTGCCTAAAACATGTCGCATAGCTATCTTCTTCAACTTTGTCACTGGTTTCCAATGCAGCTTAGCATTGGTGTGACATCCATAACAGATGGTGGGGTGATCGCTCTCCTCTCACTTGTGTTATGAGGAGATATTGCTGGATTTTCACCAAGAGCGATGGTGAAGAAGAAACTCCCCCATTACTAATACTTGACCGGGAAACAGATTTAAACTAGAAAAATATGAAAAAATAATGAAACCTCATATCCAAGAATTTCCCCATAATTAACAATAGATAACAAGAGTCAAGTGTAAGATTTAATTTGATAGACTCTAGTTCAGTTGAGTAATAAGATTAATTCAGTTTATTTCAACTACTATCTTTCAGACTTACATATATGCACAGTGAAATGAAAACTGTTAAGCAGCAGAGTGTCCCGGTGCCTTCAAAATGAGAGCAGCGTGGATAGGGGACAATATAGTGATGCAACAAAACAACATAGAAGACAAAGCATTGGGTACTGAGTGATCAGTATTAGGAATTCAGGGGCTGCAGTATTCAAGGGTTTTATAAGTGACTGGTAGAAAGTACGTCCATATTTCTGTATTAAAGGTGCAAAGTGTCGTATCTGCTTAATGAAGCACAATATTAATAATAACCTACATATCAGCAGGGGTTGTTGAATGGTGGCGATTGAAAACAAAGTAATCAAGTGAAGACCCCTGCACCCCCCCCCCACAATCACCAATTTTCTGCATTCAAAAACACAGGAGTCGAGTCAGCTGAGTGTCTTTGTCATTTTGAAGGCCTGTGAAGACACCCCCCCCCACACACACCGCCCCCATGACTCGACTCAGACTTGCAGGCTTCAGTGACTTATGCAGCATTGCAGAGATATCCGACGCCATTTGAAAATGGCATAAATATGCAGGGATATCTCCCGACGTTCTACTTGAATCCGCCTGCCTGTCTTGTTTGGCTGAGGACGGGTCAAGCTGCTTGTCAGTTTTGATCCGTTGTATGCACATCACTAAAAGACAGAGGTCAGTGTTCAGGCAGTATTTACACATTACAGCTTAAACAGAATCACAGAGATTACGAGGTGCATGGGAGACGTAGGTGTCAGTTGATTTCATTTCTTTTCTCTTTTTTTTTCCTGTGAGACTGTAAATACACTCCATATCTGACTTGTGACCTTTCATGTCACCCTTGTCCTTCTCGTCATTCTTCTCTGTTCTGATAACAGGAAAAATATTCCAAAAGTAAGATTTTGCATTAGTAACAATTGCTGCT